>NW_009188419.1:0-2139 GCF_000690835.1 Fulmarus glacialis | reverse complement strand
TCTGTGTAAAGCACTGCTCAGCCATAATGAAAACATCCCTGTATTGTATCAACACTGTTTTCAGCACAAATCCAAACCATAGCCCCATACTAGCTACTATGAAGAAAATTAACTCTGTCCCAGCCAAAATCAGCACACTGCAGTATCCCAAAGTGAGTTAATGGATAGAAGATGACTAGTACAATTAAGTTCTATTGTTATTCAAAGTAAGGGCTTTATAACAGAGAGTCCTCTTTTCAGTATCTCACTAAAGTCTAGACTGCAAGGTGTGTTTCATCCTCCATCCTAGCCTGGCACAAGTGAAATGTGTTTTTTGACTATCCTGATATATTTTTGATCATATATAAACATTCTAGCAATTTGAGGCTTTGACTAACAGAGAAAATAATACTCTGTAACTGTCAATGAGATTATAATGAGTCAGGAAGAATCTTTGTAATTAAACAGCTTTTGAAGTTCTGTAAAGTGCAGTCATAAAAAATTCTATTTTGGAAGTACCTGCATTAAGCACATTAAGCATGCATCAGGCTGCACAAGCTCTTTCAATGGTTATACAAAATTTGAACTATAAAGACACTAAGAAACAATGAACTTATCACTTGATTTAATCTTTTTGCTCAAAGTCTTGATCCAGATCGTATTCCATGCTTTGAGACTTGGCAATCTTTACTTTTTGTATAGGTCTATCCTCCTGTTCTTAGATTAGCACAGGATGTTGTTGTGTGGCCAAACTTGCACATTTTAAAGAAATTATTTAATTTATTGTACCTTTTGTTCAAATAAAACTTGAATTTCAGGTCTAATTTGGATAGTCAATGACCTTGCTATTTTTAAAAAGGAGAAAAAGTCCTGGATCCAGTTTTGGTTATTGATACACCAGCCTGACTCTTACTGTCATCTCTGAGATGATTACATAGTCCTATCTCTTCAGTAAGAAGATTTAGGTAATACTTAAGCTAGAATGGAAGAAAAAAATTAAGAACAAGCTTTTTTATTATCACCTTCAGAGCGCTTGAGGGTACGGACAAAAATGTTTAACTGTTCTTTTGCTAGATGCTGTCCTGTGTAAGCCACTGGACATAACTGAAGGTATGGCAAACTTTTCCTATTGTCTTTCTTTTATAAATTGAGACGGTAAAGTAGGAGAGGAAGGAGGAGTGGAAGTGGAAACAGTTGTACAACAGTAACAGATGATTGCCTACGCTTCCTCCTCTATTTGGTGGGCCTGTCTGTATCTCACCTTTGATAAGCAGAGTCTTGGGGGCAGGAAGTTAGAAAAACAGTCAGTCTTGCTGTGGGACGTGTAGAAATCTCACTGGGTTCCATCATGTGGAAAAAGCCTCCTAAGATCCCATGAAGACGTGGAAGATCTTGGTTACAACTGATCCTTAATGAAAGTCTCCCCTCATTTTGGGTGGAGAGACTCTACATCTCCAAGACTGTGAACAAGCATCTGTAAGAAGGACCTTCCAGCTCCTCAAAGGAACATGACCAGCCTTTATATTTTGTTACTTCTATAATTCTGTGGTTTTATTGGGACAAAACCTATTTACATTATCCAAACTGTGGGGCTAGACCAATACGGATACTTAAACAGCTAGGACCCATATTGGATAAATGGTCACATGTGGACTTCAGGAGAAAAAGATGTGAAAGAAGGAAAAAGCAAGCATATGAATGCTCATGGTCTAGCTTGAGTGAACGAACATAATTTTGTATCACAAATTCTTACAAAGTATTTACAGACTTTTTTTCCTTAGTCAGGATTTGGCTCTGCTGCTTGAGACATAGAATCATAGAATAGTTTGGGTTGGAAGCGACCTTTAAAGGTCATCTAGTCCAACTCCCCTGCAGTAAGCAAGGACAGAATAGGTTGCTCAGCGCCACATCCAACCTGACCTTCAATGTTTCTAGGGATGGGGCACCTACAACCTCTCTGGGAAACCTGCTCCAGTGTTTCACCACTCACATCATAAAAAATTTCTTCCTTATATCTAGTCTAAATCTACCCTTTTTTAGTTTAAAAACATTCCCCCTTGTCCTATCACAACAGGCCCTGTTAAAAAGTCTGTCCCCATCTTTCTTATAGCCCCCTTTAAATATTGAAAAATTGCAGTAAGGTCTCCCTGGAGCCTTCTC
>NW_009188418.1:10389-36885 GCF_000690835.1 Fulmarus glacialis | reverse complement strand
TTCCAACCTAAATGATTCTATGATTTTCCTCAAGGAAAGATACTTACAACAGGAATGCAGAATAAGTTAATGCAGACAGGCTTAAAACAAAACATGAAATTTCCCCCATCTTGCAATTTCTACAATAAGCATGGCATTCAATACATCTCAAACTCCCTGCTCACAGCCATTAAATCAATCTATTCTTCTTTCCCTATCCCATGCAGAGAGCAAGAGAAAAGCTGAGTTGAGGCTAACCCCTTGCTCACTGAAAACAAAGCGTCAGCATTTCAGATTCTCACAATGAGCTTTGGACACACAGAAGTTTACATCAGGTAACACCACACTCCATCTGATTTATTTCCCTAGTCAGCTCATATAAGCATCACTTCTTTGTGGTAATTCAAAATTCCACCTTCCCCCAAACCTGCCTGGCCCCACATTTAAATCTAGAATTGAGAACCTCTCTAATGGTAGGTAAAAATCTCAGAAGTCCTGAGCAATCTCAGCTTCTAATTTTGATCTGCCTTGGGTAGATGGACAAGACCTGAACGAAGACTATTTCATGAAACCTGGCCCTGGAGATTCAGCATTACCCTCAGCTTTTTTTCCCTGCCTGTAATGTAAGCAGAATTTACACTTACAAATATAGAGCATTCTCACTCTCTCTCCGCATGCACATGCAGAGAGACATATTACACACATATTAATGAATAAATACACATATAAGTATGCGTACTGGTTTAACGCAAATCTCAAAGGCCATTTGTGTGACAGGTATGGAAATGAGTCATGAGCCTTGCTTCTGAGATGTTCTTCATCGCTCTACAGAAGAAAGAAACTCCAAACAGTCTCAGAGAAAACAAGCTATTGTTAAGGACTGCTGAAGCACTAAGGTTTCGCTAGCTAGCCATCAGTGTTATCAAAATCAAAATGTCCATCTCTCCACAAAGGTGTTCCAGTTGAAAGACTACATACACCCAGGTTTTTTTTCCTTTTCCTCCAGGCTACTTATCTGCAGCCAGCACTTATGACTATATTGGGCGATTTCAGTGGCTTTTGCAACATTGTTCTTTTTAAACTGTAAATTATCTGGGCTTTTACCTTTGACCAATGCATTGTGCTGCTGGCACAGCATGACTGCAAAAATGACTCCTACTCATGATCTGATCTTGATTTTACTGACACTGAAAGGGAAACAGTAGTATCTCGAGGGACTGTATTTGCGCTGGGTAAGGCAGAAAAATTTGGGTTTATACCATGCCTTTTAACCTCCAGATATTCCAAAGCAATTTCACAAACCAGTAAATCTGTTGTTTGAAGTGCAACGGCACCTGGACAAGGTGAAAAAGCAGCAGCCACTATGTATTTGAGAAAAGCTTGCTCAGTCTCAGGGGTAAAATCTTTTCATACAAGTTGCACCAACACCTCTTTTGATATTGGTTCAAGTACCAAGATTTATCTGGGTGTGCCAAGTGGGACTTTATCCCATCTTTGGTTACTAAGTAGTTGATATTGCAGAGCAGCAATTGGAACTACAACTAGGAAGTCTCTCACTCATTAGCTTGTTGGTATGATCAATTATTTTGTGATCTTGTGAAGATCCCAAGAAGGACGAAACAGAATTTCAGGTAACAGACTTCAAGAGAAAAAGAGGAGAGGTGGGATATTTTTAACAATACAGAAAGCCAGTAAGTGTTGTGATCCCACAGCTGCCCGCAAGTTTATCTAATAAATATAGTTTGATACTGGCCTTTGCTTGAGTGCCTAAAGAAAAGTAGAACAGGAAGATTTCTGCATCCAGCCTTATAAGCCCACTGAAAAATCCAGATAGTTTTTGTAGTATTTGATTTTGCTCCTGCTGCTGATGTCATATGAAAATTTGGACTTCAGTATCTTGACCTGTGAGGCTGTCTGTTGGCATGTATGGTTTGCATCATTATGGATAATGCATATACTCTGTATGTGCTAGTATATAATGTTTAATGCATATATAATAGTATTCTTTAGAGTCACAAAGAGTTAAAGTTATTTACACCTGCATGATTCATGCATAATGCCACTAAGATCTGCCCAAGATTCCTCTTTCCCCAAAATGGTGAAGGCCAGTATTTTCAACGAGGTCAGTCTTAACACTTACCAAAATACTGCTATTGTCAGTGTAGGCACCCATGACGTGTAGCAAAAATACAAAACATGAGTAGTCATGGGACTGCTGACATGTAGGGTTTTCACAGTCATCTCCTTAACTTGGTATCTATAGGTGAATAAATTCATTAAGCCCAAACTGTGGTTTCCTGTGCTTTGTAAGAAAAGCCAGAGGATGACCTTGATTTTGCTTGACTATGCTTTGTTTCAAGATCTCATACACCTCTGTAAACAAAAAGATAAAATGCAGAATAAGAATAAAAGATATCAGTTGATGAAATTCATCTGAATTTAAGAGTTCTTATTACAAAAGTTTAACAAGCCACTAACTTTTACAGTCTTCAGACAGCTGCAGATACAACACTTATCTCTGCTAGTGCTTCATAGCCATCTATAATTCTGCCACAAAGATTATTTTCCTAATCTGTCACTGTGACATGGTCACACATCACAGTCACCCTAGCTCTTCACTGCTCCACAGATTTCCCCTCTCTGCCCAACATACGTGGCCTGTCTTTATTTTCACAGCTTAGCCTGTCTAGTTTTTCCTCTCTTATTAAAAGGTCACCTCTGATCCCCCAACGATCAGCCTCCACTCAAATTTACACGCAGGCATCTTTTTGCCAGTTCTGTTCTTCACACTTGGGAGAAGCTCCCAATTAAATATACACGAAGTACTCTACTGCTCTGCTTCAATTTCTGGTTAAAATTCATAATCACTCATGAAGTGTGGAGATCACTACCTATAGTTGCCTTGCTGTTATTCCTATCTTATTCCTTATTCCCTTCATCTGTCTATGAAGGTATATCTGTCGTCTTTCCTGTTTCCCTAGGTTACTCGTGTAACACTATTAATAGGATAAAATATGCACTTAAATTCAGCTACTTAGAGAATACCTGAGACTCAGTTTTGAGTTCTGCAGCTCAGTATCTTTTAATTGTTTTCCTTCAAACTATATCTCCAGTGTTTTCTTCTGGGTAAAGTAACAGCTGATAAGCACAGAAAGGTAAGCAAGAAACCACTAGAGCAAATGTGAAAATAAAGGCACTAGACAGACATTTCTGAGCTAAGTTGACCTTCCCACCAATTGTGATAAGAGATAACTTCAAATCCTCTTCCTCAAAGCCTACAGACAGCTAGGTTGAGCACATACAACCTCCTCACAAGTGAATAGACACATACAGCACAGATCCCCCTGTTCAACACTTAAAACCTGAGAAACCTCACTTTTCTGCAAGCTAAGATTTCCCTCTACCCTCCTCCTCCTCTTCTTTTGCAAGTGTGTATACACGTAGCCAGCCATCCTGTCAAAGAGAACTGCATCCTCCACTAGCCATGAACGGTTCCTGCAGCTGTTGGCACAACGTCTCCCTCAGGAGTGCTCTGAAGTGCCAACAGTTCACCATAACTTCCACACCCCTTCTTCTCACAGGTTTTTTCCCAATTCCATTTAAGAGGTAAACTATAAGATAGGCAAAAAGGATAAGTTCTTCTACATTTGGATTTTTACAACTCCCTTTGGAGAAAAGAGTTTCCTCTTTAGTTTCTTCTGTTTTAGAAATCAAGCACACTGAGAAGCATGCATCCAAATTTTTATTTAGTTATATGTATATACATATATAAAATAACCACCTTAAGATTAGCTGGTTACTTAAAACTGAATGCCTCTGCTCTTAGCAGCTGGGGACTCAGTCAGGAACATACAAACAGAAATGTGCAGGGAAACAGTCTCTCTGCTGTTGCCTGCATTTAATTACTCCTCACCAGTCATCTATCATGCTGCATAATCTCAGTACATAAGAAAAGACAATACCATCCTTAGCTGGCAACAAAACAAATCTCAAGGGTTTTAGTACAGGCTTTCAAACCCTCTCCAAGCTGGCAGAGAAGAGGAGACTGGTTAGCTTTCTGACTGACCCGTGTTACATAAACATGATTTTCTTGGAAACCTTTTAGCATAGCATTTTTCAGGCATGCAGCAGGGTGGATTCAGATAAAGCATAAACATGATTTTCTTGGAAACCTTTTTCAGGCATGCAGCAGGGTGGATTTAGATAAAGCACTGCAGTCCAGTAGTTAGGGTGCTATTGTTTGATACCATGGGGCTCCTGGATTCCATATCTGGCTCTACAAACAACTCCCTGCGTGGCCTTGCTTTAGACAGCTCATGCGTATGATATTAATTTGCTGCATCTGTAAAATAGGTATAATAATAACCATCTAGCTATTTTCCTATCAACTCCTGTCAAGGCATTTTCTGAGGATTTTTTTTTTTTTTAGCACACAGCCCAGCCCCTAAATTATCCAGTAGGATCATCTCTCCCAGTGAAAAGCACTAACTTGTGAAACTTGTGTGGTTCCCAGGTGGACATTCTTGCCCAGATTGCATTCACCCCTTCTTTCACAGGCTAAGACACTGCCTCTGCAGCTGACCACCACCCCTTTTAATTTTGTAGTGAGGGATATTTCTCTTGGAAAGCACCTGTACAGGCCAGAATTGCTGCACTCTACCTTGCCAGTGATGTGCTCTGAAATCTAAGGTAAGTCACTTACCCCTCTGCCTCATTTTGCCCATATTTATTGAATAGAAGCATTACTGTTTTACTGGCAGTACCTGCAAGGCTGTTCTTAGGGTCAGCTACATATAGCTGTTCACTACCTCAAAGAACGTAAGCAAAGTCAACACACCAAAACAAACAGCCGATTCCAATGGTATGGTGCCTTCTGCAAAAATGGATGTGTGATTTCTTGCAAAGAAAGGAGAAGTGGTGACACTAGCTCTAGATTAAAGCACCACCTTTTAATGAACACCATGTATCTGTTGCCAACTGCATATCTGAGGAAAGACTACTCATAACTAACTGAGGTCAGACAGAAGAACTCCTTTTTGAGTATAAACAAAAAAACCCCTTATCAAGCAATAAATAAAAGTAAAGGGAATAGTTTTAGCTCGTATACTCATTTAGGCATACCACTGAAAGAAGAGAGGCTGACGAGTGATTATCAAAAGAGATTAGACATTCATTATAGAAAACAACAGTTTGGGGTATAGTTCAAACTGCCATCAAGGCAGAAATTACCAGAAATAACTGGAGAGTCACTATGTACCCATGCAATGACCTACGGAGCACTTGGAATTTCCCTTTATTATGGGGTTCCCATCTTCTTTGACAGATGGGAAAAGGCAGCATTACAGAACTTTTGGTCAAGGGATATGATTAAAGGCATCACTGCAACATAGCAGAGACCTGAACTACTGCTCATCTGTTGGAAGCAGTTCACGCACAGCATGCGGACTTTAATGTTGGCTAGAAACCCCCTCTAAGCTTAAATATATTTGCACGCTTTGATACCACGGCACCACTGTCAGTGGTAGCTGCCTTAAAACTTACTCCTAAATGTTTATTCTAGAACTGGCAGTCACAGTGTTCACTGCAGGATAAGGTGATTAGTAAGGAGGGTGGAGATGCCACAAAGAGCATAAAATTATGGGTCGTATTTTTTTGAAAACCTATTACAAAGTATCTGAAGCTCCTATGTATATGCCCTGGATATAAACAACACAGTCTGTCTGGAAGCACCAGAGGAACAGATATCTTCAAGACTGAAGGCAAAAAAGAAGAATGTGTGATTTTCTCAGGGCTGGTTCTGGAAATAGCAAGGATTGCTGGTGTTACTCTTGTGTGGGGGCATTGGGATTTTTTCTGGTTTGGGTTGGGGTTTTTTGGGAGGTAATGGGAGGTGGTTAGTTCCCAGAAAGCTTTGCTGTAAACTTCAGCTGCAAGATGGCAAGTCCACTTCATTGTGTTGTTACAACCAACCACAAGCTCAAATCTGCCATGTGAATCCAGATGTTACCTTCCATCTCATTTTTTATTACTGAAAGATTTTTAAAGCAAAAAACCGCTGAATCAGGAAACAAAGGTGGTGGGATATGCTATTATATTAAAAAAAAAAAAGTGTTCTTGTGATTTTAAAGGTGCTGTGTTCAACATCTGCCCCTCCTTCGGTGATAATTCTCCATGCATTTTAGATGTTGTTTGTTAAGAGCTACACCAATTAGTACTTTCTCTTTTCAACTCTGCATAGAAACACATAATTGTACCAACGAGGGGTTTTATTTCTTTCTTTTCTTTTTTTCCTTTCCTCTCTCTTCAGACCACAGCTGATCTTTTTTTCACTTTACTTTCAGTCTTTGTTACATGGGAAAACTTCCCCTCACTGCTTCCTTTTTCTCTCATCCCTAACACCTGAAGGGCTATCTTGCACAAGCTCCCATCAAAAAATTCACAATGAGAAAGCCCACAAGCAGGATTTTGAAGCTACAAATTAGAATTAAAGACAAGAATCTGGAGCAGTTTACCTAAAAATATTTTTTTTCTATTAAAAATATAAATTTCCCCAGGCCCTCTCTCCCCAGATCTCACCTCACCCCTCTGCACTTACACAGTCTCCCTTCTCAAAAGCCTCCACATAACAGCCTCAGCCAGGTTTTAACTGTTCTTCCTTGTTAAAGTGATTAATTCCAAATTAATCTCAGGTGAATTATGTACCAGGAAATGGATGCTTTTGAGCCTTTATGAAAGGCAGAAGAATGGTTTCCTTTTGGTTCCTTGTAGATAACATCTGCACCACCAAAAATCCGTCAAAATTACCAACAGAAATTTCTTCTTGAAGTATGAACATGTAATGCAGCTGTCCACCCAGCAGAAAGACAAAATGAAAACATATTGTAGCTGACAAAAGATCACAATAAGAAACCCTACCTACCTATCCATACAACAACCTAGGTAACCAGTATCTATGAGTGTCTTTATCATTAATCACTTTATAGAGACTTAAACAGATTTTTCCCGCAAATAGTTTGCTATTGTATTCAAAAAGATGATCCTTTGAATGAAAGACTGAGGTACTGAGCAGAAGCAATGTATACAACATAAAATGATCTGGTTACAGCTACAGTTAGATTTCACATCCATACGCAGTGTTACAATATCCATAGTGCTACAAGGGAAAAAAAAGGCTAGGAAAAAAACTTCATACTATTCAATTCTGCCTACTGAAAATATAGGATGGCTTTCTCAGATACTTTTCAGGTATTCATTACCTAACCCATTTTGTGTCCTGCTATATATGCTATTGATCTTTGAAGCTCCTATGTTGTGTGCATGCGTGCACCCAAGCCAACACAGACAAGTTAAAACACTACGGTTTTGAGGGCAAACTAACTAGTCCTATCCCTTTTATTTAGACTAATAGAACATTCACACGTATTGAATTAACAAAACGTGGACCATAGATTGAGTGCCTTGTAGCATCCAGCATAAGGTGGTTCAAATTCTCATAAGAGCATCTATAATAGGAGTGTTAAGCATATATGGTTTTACACAAAACTACACACACACACGAAAAAAACAAACTCTAGCCAAAGCTAGTCATTGCTCCTTGGCTGAGGTGCTTACTTGGAGTCAAGAGAATGGAGATACTTTGTGGCCTATCCACTAATTCTATTTATGTATTTCTAACAGGGATTTCTGGTACATTTCCAAATAGCTTTATTCATTTATTAACAATGTGAACTGGGATATAGAGATATTTTTCTCTGTAGTCCCCTGGCGAGCAAGGGGCACAAACTTGCATAAAGTAAGAGCCAACAAATGAAGTGAATGAAATATAAAAACCCAACAGAGTAAATTAAAACTGTAAGAGGAGAGGGAAACCCCAACCAATTGCCAGATATTGAAATTATTATTATTGAAAAGAATAGTTTCACAACCTCAAGGAATAACCTAGCAGTTTAGCTTCAAAAATATTCAACTAACCTCAGGCCTTCTGTAAATATATCACTACGAAAGCCTCATTTAACTACTTCTTGCCATTTCTCTGCCTCCTTTTGTAACACTGCTTATTAGCAATGTGAAGAAATATCCCCCTGCCTTTTTGTCATCACGCTGTTCAACTTGCCTGATTTCTTTGATGGCATAATCCAGTGTCTGACATATGACAAATGCTTCTGCAAGATCAAATTATGATGTAAAACAATATTATCAAGCAACCTCTGAAAGAGGACTACATTGATGAGACTCAAAGCCTGAATTGGGGGATACGTTGAATAGAAACAATGGATCCTTTTACTACATTAAAGACTATTACAGAGGGGAATTCTTCCTAATAAAGATACTTGACATTCCCCATTAAAATAACTTATTTCAAGCTATTACAATTACAAAATTAAAAATATTTAGGCTGAAGTTTCCAATACTATATGTCTGCCTTAAGTTGTTTGCTTCATTAAGTTTTAGCCCCAAAATAATCTCTGCTCCTTCAATATTGTTCCTCTTTGGAGCCAGGAAGAGCCCCTGAGACTTCCTAAACCACAACATTTCTATACTTTAAACAAATATTCATGAGCGACTGATCCAATTAAATTCTCTCAACTCACTTAAGTGAATGCTCAACACAAAGAATAACGTTAACAACCTTGGGAAGATTTATGGAGCGAGGTGACACCTTTTGTTAGACCAAATTGATACAGCTAGAAAAAATGAAGTTTTAGGGAGATATAAGCCCTTTCTTCACATCCCAAAGGATAAAAAATGGAGCAAAAAGGTTATTTTACTACAGCTTTCAAGAAGAAAACCCTATTTCCCCCAAAGCTTGTTGGCATTAGCCTGCTAGGTGGTCTAGTAAAAGTTATTATCACCATACAAATCCTGCTTTGATCTTTAGGACATAACAGCTACAACAAAAATAACACTGTTCCCATCAGTTTCTGTGTTAGCTCAAGTAGCAAAAATAAGTGCAGTTACAGCTAAAATTCCAGTCCTGTTATAACCTGGAGATGTCCCGTGGTGGAATCTCACCTTTTTTGTTTGCTTGTTTTGGTCAAAGCCAAGGAAGTGATACACACACAAAACTGTTAGAAGAGTATTTGCACTGTCAGATACTCAAAATAGGTGAACAGAATTGTTTTACTATTCATTTTTACTTGCCAACTATAGGCACCAGGATATGATTTGGAGAACTACTGAGCATTCACAGCTGCAACAACAGGAGCTATGCTTGAAAATACAAAATACCATCCTGTACTAAAACAATTCTCAAAACAGTTTCTCAAAAACAATTTAAAATAAAGATAATAAATTTGTCCCCAAATCCATGGAAACTCTTGGCTTTAAGATTTCTGACCCCTAATATTGATCTTCCAATATAACTGTGTGCATTGGTGGTGACAGTAGAGGTGGAGATACGCTGTCAACAGCTGAGGGCTTGGCTCACTAGAGTAATGATGAGCTTATATCCTTGTGAACATCAGTACATAATAATACTAAAGCATTACTCAATCTAGAATGTTGTATTAATGATTTACAAGCAAGAACAAACTTTGCCCCAAACATCTCATAATCTCCATAAAGAGATTAGCTAGACTGTAACAATAGATAGTACCATTGCATCAATATGCAAAGAGTGGCTCTCAACAGTGCTCTGTGATGTCTCAAAGAATGACCTTGCATCATACTCCTGAGTCAATAATGATGGCAATGGCACAGTAGGTATGAGACTGAACCCTAATGTTGAATCAATAATCACTATGCTGGGTCATGGCACTGCATCAATCTGAGATAGTTTTGCATTATGATGTTGCATCAACTTGCATGATACTGCAAGGTCACCCTGCATCAGTTCAGTGGTACTGCGCCATGGTGTTGCATGAATATACAGAGATACTTTCCTGTGACAGCAAATCAGTATAGAGGTATGCTAAGTTTTGACATAATCATCACAGAGTCATCATGCACGATATTAATGTTGATGAGTGGCGACTCACATGTCACAAGGCCACTTAATTTTCTCTTTGCAGGACAAATTCAGGTGAGTGCGAGTCCTAACTCGGCAAAGTTTTGTTAAAACTAGCAAAGGCACCCCTTTACCCAAGACTGTCCTTCCACATTTTCACTGCAACCTACATGGACAGCAGGTACTTTGTTCTAGTACACTTTTTATCTGCTCAGCCATTTGACTGAATATGATTGACCTCACTACAACCCGTGGAGAGTAACAAGATTCAAAAGGAAACCACTGTGACAGGGAAATGGCCCAATTATGCTGAGCCTAGCTTTTTCCCTGGCAAAACAGATTCAAAGCATAACACATCAAGACACATAAGGAAGCAGGCACCCAGCGATTGCTGTTGAAGGAGGAGAACAAAACGATGCCAATTATTTTAATTATCTTCCAAGAGATGGCAATAATGTTTCTTATAATTGCAAAGAGAAGCAGAAATGTCAAAAGTTCCAACCAGCCTTTCTTTCTGAATGGAGCGTGAATCAGCTCTTTATTTAGGCTACTGAAGCATCAATATTTCCCATTAAACTATACTTGGGTCAGTCCGCTTTGGTCGCACTCAGCTCAGATTGAAGTTGAGAGTGATAATTATCATAAATTCACATCGCTTTTCCCGGGTGAATTTGTTTTGATTTGTTGATAGTATTTTCCCATGTATGTTTCCTTATATTTCCCTATTATTGCTACAGTGATTGTTGTTGAAGTAGGGTTTTCTGATCTCCATTCCATGGGATTTTATCTTTAAACATAACACAGGTTTATTTATACCAATATAATAAAATATAACAACAGGGTTGTTTTTAAACAAATACAGAAACAGCCCAGTAAGACTAAATGACAGATGGCACAGCAATTACTAGTGCTTTTGTCCTCAATTTCAATGGCACCTAGTGAGCAACAACCCAAGTTGGCAGTAGAACATGTATTCCTCTGCCTTTTCCTCTGTGTGTGTGTGTACTGGGTATCTCTTAAATATCAGTCTGAAACTGGCATGCAAGCTAATCATATATGTTTTGAGGTATACTGTTCCCAGCAGAAGAGCAAAAAGTACCAGTGAGGAAGAATGTATCTCTATGCAATACTCCGCATCAGGCTGGACACGGGGGCTTCATTGAAAGGTTTGTGCACAATGTAAGCACCCCGGCCCCTCTCATGTCGCGTACAAGGCTCTTCCATAAGTGATTCCAGGATCAGTAAATATCCTCCCTTCTATCATTTACATAACTGCTGCGACATTACAGGTGGACTGAACCAAAAAGCTGATATAATACAAATTATGTAATGAAGTTGGCACACAACAGTGAATTTTAAACAGAGCTTTTCTCTGTCTCCCAGTACTGTGTGTAACCTGTTCTGGAGTTCCCAGCACATCACTTCATATTTCATTTTGACAGTTCAGTGTATCCCACCCTGAGTGCTCGACCTGAAAATGTAGACATGTTTCAGATGAAACAGAAGGTTAATTACAAAGGCTGAAGCCATTAATGAAGGCTATCAATTATTAATCAGTTGGTCCACTATTCTCTTTTCCCATATCCAGAAGTATTTATAAGCCAGCAACAGGTTTTTAGGGCTGATGACATCTCTTAGCAACTGCATTACTCTGGTTGTAGGATTAGTCCCCACGAGCAAAGTAGGAAAACATCAAATACATTTTTAGACAGGAGATTTCTATGGAAAAATTCAAGGTGATGGAAGACAGAAGATGAAACTGCTTCCCAACTCCAAAACCTTCCTGACCACTGCATTGCAGTGGGCTTTAGTCTTGCATCTGAGTCACTGAGTGCTGCTGGTAATGAAGCACTGAACCACAGGGCACAGAAGGTTTTTATGTAGAGTTTGCATTGTTTACAAAGAAAAGTTACAGCAACGCCTGATAAATTTTTGAGCAAATATATCAAAGCAATACACGTATCCTAAGACAGTAAAGGACCTGCCAGGTATTTGCCACAGACAGGTATTTTTGAATAATCATAGACAACTTTGAAAGATGTCAGAGTATTAGCAGGGAAAATTATCCTCAGAAAAGGAAAGCAGAGCTGCTATTAAGTGTCCTCACAGATGTGAAATTTATTTCCCTTGCAAAATAAATCTATCATTAAAGAAAAATGTTTAATTAAGAAGTATTAATGCCTTTTCAACAATTTATATTAAGATTTTATTACCACCTTAAAGATGAAAGCCCACTCATAATCATCACTCATACAAAGTGGTAAAATCCTCATACTTGTTAACTGATAGTAAGGGCAAAAGACTTGGGAAATGTCACACAGTGTCTGTCTTGAGAGGAAATGATTATTATCTTGGTCTTTTCCTACTCCAGCATTCTTCATTACTGCGAGAAGCACAGTATCTTTCAGTTGCCATTTTTCAAAGCTTCAAGATGCTTTTAATCTTATTTAGGTTATTGTTTGCAGCATTATAGTTAAATTTTAACATGTAACTTGGATGATTATAAGTGTGTTATGTAACATCAGATACTGTAGTAGCCATAAATCAGTATACGATATTGTCATGAATTGGCAAAATGACATCATATTCCTCCCCCCGAAGTAATTTAAAAATAATCTAAGCCTACCTAATTGTATGGGCACTATTTATCTTTCTACTTCAGAAAAACTTCTATTCCTTTTTGCATCAGAAACCTAGAGAACAAACTTTATCTTTAATAATACTCTGCATGTTCTAATCTTCAGCTTTTATCCTCAGGAGACAACTTTCCCTGAGGTAATTCCACTGCTTGATTGTTCAGTGTAGCCTGTAGACCATTGTCCAAGGCAAAGGCTTAGAGAAATTTTACAGAAGATATCCAACCATCATATTAATCTTATATGCCTTTTTAGCTTGCATTCCACTTTGAGTAAGTTATTGCTTGCAGATACTTTTCTGCTGACCTTTGGGACGGTTTTACACCTTAATTCCACTTCATATAAAGTTTCAGGAAGGCCTGGACCATTTTAGATATTAACTTGCACTTTCTTGGCAGATCTTTGAGAAATGCCCATTTCATCCTCATTCCAAAGGGACCATACTGTCCCCTCACCCCCATATTTTGAAGATTATACTCCCTTCATCTATACTAATTCATACTTTTCCTCAGTTTGGCACCCTTCAATGATGCCACGTGTCATGTCAATGAGCTCCCAAGGTCTGAAGGAATCTCCCAGCACTCCAAACATAGGGGCAGAAACTGACAATACATTTGCACACACAGTTCTAGAAAGATTACACTACGTTCAGAAGCATGGACCAAACTGACATGGTATCTTTCTTCAAGCTGGTCTGATCCATGCTTAGGTAATTCTGTCAGTCAAACATAAAGGACATAAGTAACAGAGAAATCTAACAACAAAAACTACCAGGGTTGTTAGTGAGACATTATCATTACAAACCTTCAAACCTAATATTGATCTCAGGGAAAATTCTCAAAAGAATAGTCTGTTTCTATCAAGAATAATCAAAGCACTTTAAGAAAAGTCAGACAACAGAGTTATTTATATTAGTACAATAAAGCACCCTTTTACCTTCAAACAGTATTCCTTCCATCCTTTGAAAATTAATTCCAGGTCCTTTGAGGGTTTCTAGATTCTTTTAAACCACTAAATGAGTATAGTTATGTTCCATGGCCTCATTTACATCTGCCTAAAATCTAAGAGTCAGTTTGCTGTTCATCCTTATAACTGCACATTTCCAGGCATGCCATCTGTACTGTATCAACAAAGAGTTCTGACATGGGAAGGGAGGCAGGATGCACAGATCGTAAGCAGCACCACAAACCCGGCCAGCATGAGACACAGTGATGAACCTCTGAAGACTAAATTTACTGTCTCTAAGGCAGACACCTTTAGCTATCTTGACCTATTTCCATTCCTCGTTTTAAAAAAAGCACTTCTAGATTCAAAGCACTCCTTAGTGTCAAGTTTAGCCATGTCATACGGGGCAGGCTCAGGTTTACCAACAAAAGAACTAAAGGAGTTTTACCTTCCCATTTGCGCAAAACTGTACCGCTAATGCTTGGTGGTGGCTTGGACCTGGCTGGCAGCCAAACTCCCACCCAGCTGCTTGCTCACTCTCCTTCCTAGTTTGTCCTCCCTTCTGCTGAGGACAACAGGAGCCAAAATAAAGTTGCAGGCAAAACAGACTCAGCTTGGGGAAATTAATTTATTACCAGTTAATATATTCTTACTTATTTACTGATTTGGTTAGTGGGAAACAAAAAGACAAACATTAGAACATAGGGAAAACACCTCTCCTCCCGTTTTCCCAGGCTCAAGTTCACTCCTCCACTGCAGACTCCTCTCCTCCCGCCTTGCTGTCACCACAAGTTATATTCAGTCCCCTCAGTGAGGCAACAAATGTGCAAGGGGTGAAGGGGGTGGGTTATGGCGAGTACACAGGGGTTTCTCTCTGCTGCTCCTTCCTTCTTACACTTTTCCTCTGCTCCAGTGTGGACTCTACACAGGCCAGTTCCTTTGGGAATATCCATCTGCTCCAGCATGGGGTCTTCCACAGGCTGCAGTAGATAGATATCTGCTCTGCCATGCACCACTTCCTCCTTCTCCGCTTACCTTGGTGTTACCTCTGCTGTTTATCAACCTTTCCCCCCCCCACCTCCTCGTCTTGGCAGTTTCTGCCCTTTCTTGGATATGCTTTAACAGAGATGCCACTGGCTTGGCTGATGTGCTCAGCTGTGTCCTGCGGTGGTTTTGGAGCCAGCTGAGTCTGGCATGGGGCAGCCCCTGGTCTTGTCCCACAGAGGTCATGCTCATGCAACTATCACCTTGCCATTTACACCCAAACCATGGTTTTACATATATGACACAATACAATCAGATGGCTGCACAGCCCCCTCTCTTGCTTCTCCCAGTAGCATTTAAACAAGCTGCATTCCCATCTGTGGACACACCACATTTGCAGCAGATTATTTTTGCAGGGATTTGCCTGCTTATGCTAGAGTTCATAATGCTTCCTGTCATCTCTGGACCTACTTTATACACCCAAGACAGTGCAGTTTGACAGTGAAGTGGACCACAGGCTCTTTAGTCCAGGCAATATAAGCCAAAAGTCCCAAATTATGTAGGGAGTAATTTTTTTGTTCTCATTTTAAGTTAGTGACAAGAACAACTATTCTCTCTCTCACTCTTCCATTTGGCAAAAATATACTTCCAGTGAAGACAGGCAATGCCACTGGGCATTGTACTTGATAAAGACAGAAAGCAACAATCCCACCAGAGAGCACAGCCCTGGAGATGAACTCATCCTGTTTCATATATTTTCCTGGTTTCAGGAACTTATCACCTATGCCAATAGGCAGCAGGCACAAAAAATTTGTTCTAGTTGCACTACAGTCCAAAAACCACATCAACATTAAAAATAGTGACTTCTTAAAAAGCACTGAACAATGCCCAGCAGCTAAAGCTTTGACCTCTTCAACTAGCTCAAATGCATTCTTTGGACCTGGCCTTGCCCGGGTGATACAAGTGACCTCCCAATCCCCAAACCACTTACTGTTCCAGCAGTTCTGGGAAAGGAGCAATGCAACTCATCTCCCAGGAAAAGGGTGGCTTTTGACACAGGAGTGCAAATGTGAAAGGCAAGAAGCTTCTGTAAGAAGCTAAATTAATTTTTTCCTTTGGCATCCAAGGAACCAGCAACTATCCATTGACTATCATCAGTACTGAGCGCTACCTTCATGGGTAGCTCCAAATCAGGAACTTCTTTCAGAGAGCACTGGGGAACACGAGCCGAATTCTAGCACAACTCCATGAATGCTAATGAAGGGATCATGCACTCATAATACCCCGGTGGAAATCAAAATTTGTCTCAACAAAAACAACCATGATATATTTAAAAGTGATTTAAAAAATAGAATTTGCCACATTTGCTCAAGACCACGACTTCTTCAAAGAAGAAAGCAATGAGAATTTCACTGTAGCAATATCAAGAAGTCTACTGGATTATCATCACTTTGGTCACAATGATGTGTGGCAGAGTAAGACCAGGAGTTACGCGGAGAATACTGAAAGCACTATGGTGCTTTTCCAATATGTAAATGAAGCGGGCAAAAGAGCTCACGTTTGTCCTTTTTGCCTATTTCTACATTTTAAAAGGCAAAATACTCCTTCTCTGTGACTCTATAAAGCTCTCATTTTCCTAGATATTCTTTTCACAGCCAGTTTTGTAACCTAAGTTTTTCATTAAGGAAATGAAATGAGTCTGCTAACAAATAGCTCTTGTGAGAGAAGGGGAATAGGAGTATGGTAAGCAGGAAATGCATTGTACAGCTGATCAAGGGATGTTAAGACATGGCTGAAGTAGATCAATGTTGGGTGCACTGCTTCAACATTGTGTGCAACAAGGTATTACCCTCTGTCCCCACAAAGCAGCGATCATTATTCAGTGCAGCTGTTCACATTACAAGTGATGTCTTTTCAATTATCTCAAAGGCCAGATTTACTATGCTCTATTCACAAATTCACAAGCCCATTAATAACCACCTTGGGAATCACTGCAAGGCTCCGGACTAGATATCCATGATGTCCTCTCTGATACACGTTTTATAAACTGAGCCAACATGTCATCTAATGTGTCAAAATGCTTATTTCCTAGACTGAAAATAGGAACCCAGAGGACAGCCTCTTTCCCTTCTAACCCAGCATTATCATTTAATACCAGCTGCCACTGAAAGCTGGAAAAATATGAGTGCTCAGAAAAAAGAATTACATACACAAAGTGTTGAAGTTATGATGAAGAACAACACATTGGATGGGAACTTAAAGCTTTTGGTTGAGAATGTGTCCTCTAAGCTGATCACGCTCTATTGCTGTAAAAGGATTTTGAAACAAATGTGATTGGATGACATCTGCGTGCAGATGCACTGAGCTGGGTCTACACAGCCAACCAAGCTCAGCACCAAACGTAAGGTACACAGATACCCAACACAGCTGGCACAGATCCAACTTGGGTCTACAGCAAAGTAGCAATGCTTATCTGGTGCTGCAGCTGAGTGAATAGATCCTCCTGAACATAGCTGAACGTTCAGGTGCAGAAGCAGTGAAATCTGCCTGCAGCTGTAACTTGTGGACTTTTATGTTTGAATTTGCATTAGCCCTGGGATATCTTCATGATGTCCCATTGTGCCACTCAGCACAGAAGAGCCTGGAGGGATTGAGGGGGAGTTACTGAAACAAAGCACAGGCAATACAATTCCTCTCTGTAAATGCAGCTGACAGATAAACATAAAAATCCGAAAGAAGCTGAAGGACAATATTGGCACAAAACAAATGGAAGTTAAACTGACATACATGAATACACATAGATTGGAAAATAAGTTAAACTTTAAAATTGTGGGAAAAAATTGATTTTAGAACAGCATTTCAAGAGAAATAGCAGAAGCAGAAAACCAGAAGGGATGAGATAGATCTGATACAGCCAGAAAAAAAAGCAGCAATGGTGCAATTGCCTATAAAGGTAGGGGACTGGACTTGATGACCCAGAGAGTCCCCCCTTCCCTGTCCTGCGCTCCTAAATTGAGGTGCACAGCCAGCAACTCTGAAAACCTCACCCATTTGTGAAGCTCCAAAACTAAGCAATGATTTTTCCCCCATCAGAAAGCCAGCACGTTTGTTACACAGGAAGCAAATTCTGATCAGAACACAAACCGATAAGGATTTTTAAATCAGTTTCAAGCAAAACAGTTTTCTAACATGTAAGATAGTCTGAACTATATGCCTTTTTCCTACAGACTCCAATCAAAATGGAGTTTACCTTATTTTTAAAAATTAAGGTAATTCACAGTAACCATTGTAGGAGGACTATATTTAATTTGGCTCCCCACAGGTTAAGATTTAAAGAAATATAAATGAGAAACCACATCCTCCTCCCCTTCTCCACAGAAACGCAGAGCAGAGAAGACAAGAATACAGTGCAAGGGCTTGAAAATACCACAACAGTAAGAACCACATTTTGGCATTAAAAGAAACAGAGAAGACTTGCACGTGTAAGGACATATAAATTCTTTGAAGTAACAAAAACGAGAAGAGCATTATCCAGTCTCATAACCCGACAGAATCAGTACAGTTAGACTTTAACACATCACAGGAAAATCCTTTCCATGTAACAGAATAATGAACTAAATTCCTCTTGTAACACTTACCTGAAACTGTAAGGGTGCAAAATCAGGTCTTAGCGGTGATTGAAGGAAGTAGTTTTGTAAAACTGTTATCTGTAGAAAGGTGCTGACAGTCCCACACTCCCCAGAACATTGGATGCTGTGGAGTCTAAACTTACATGATCAGACTTCCTTCTTGAAATGACCCTTCCTGCCCCAACTCTTCAGTACACTTGTGCAACACCACCCAGAAAATAGCACCCAAAGGGAACCCCTACCTTTCCCCTAACACTCCCCTAGTTGCATAGCTTAATTACCTTTCAGTGAGTCCCAAGTTTTTTCCACGTGTTGCCCTGCTCATCATATGAGCAGACCCAGTGGCTACTACTGGAATGCTGTATTAACCTCTCTGTTTTGTTGTAGAGACACACTTACTTCAATTTGCTATGCTGCAGCATGTGTTGCCCACCCAAATTATGCCAAAAGATCATTGCCCATTGAGGGCTTAGTCTCTCAAAATGTATTTGGGATACAATATACCATCTATGAAAGGATAACCTGCAGATAACAAGAATGTTTGTAAAAATTGTTTTAGCAATGCACCCAAAGACAAACTAGATCCTTTCCCCTTAAACAAGTGGGAAATGCCTGCAGTCAAAGGATCTCATTCCTACAGCTAGTTAAAATAGTATACTAGAAGCATGACATGGTTCCCTACAGAACTGGTTAATCCCACCATCTCTTTAAGGCTAAGCAGCATCATACTAAAGGGTTTCACATGATCCAAAACCTGAAATCCTGTATGTGGTGCTGGCTTTCAGATGAGATTGTCTAAAAATCATAAAATAAGAGAGACATGATAAGATAGCAAAGGAAGCCTGAGTCAGTATAAGATACTTTTCTTTGTCATGCTTAATGATTTCTATTACCCAGCTTCCAGAAACCGCACTCCTGACATCAGTAATTGACAAGAATAAAGAACAAGCTAAAACAGGGACTGTGTGCACTGAAAGTAAATTTGGACAGTCAGAGCTAGTAATATACTTGGTTATCAGGTATAGGCAAAAACATGCTTGGCTGATGCTTTACACCGGCCCAAATTATACCAGTTATATGAGGCAGTCAGTCTCTTTCTGTAGGCTGCAAATTGCTTAAACAAAGCACCAGGAATTTAAATGTAGCAGAAAAAAAGATATGACAAGATATTTAAGAGAGCTTTTGCACTACATAAGCTTTACTTCAACTGGGTTTCAGACTGTGTGTTTGCAGTCTCCCCCATCGCACTTCTTTTACATAAGAAGATGGAAGACGAAAACGCCTGTATCATGTATTTAACATAAATGAAACCTTCAGTTCAATCATGCTTTATGTACTGAAAGGTTAACTAATAGGAGAGGCTTATTAGCGCAAATAATACCACTTCAGCCTGCCATCCCAACAACACACAAGCTAAGTAAGCTCAGGCCCCATCAGCATTTAAATGGAGAAAAAAAACAGACAGCAACAAAAACACAACACACCACCTGCTGCTGCAAAATCAGTCCTCAGATATCGTGGGCAACAGCAGCTTTCCAAGGGCACTACCCTTGCCCCAGCTGTTGGTATGGAACCACTCGGTCAGGATGGAGAAAGAAGCACTGTGAAGCCTTCTGGTTTAAGAAAAGATGAATATTCAGAGCCAGCCAGCTCCAATTCTGAGGCAATAGCTCTAGTTACATCATTTAATCTCTAATGCATCCATTTTCTCATTCTACAAGGATGTTCATGTGTACCTTTCAAAGAGATACTGTGATGTGTTGTGATTGTACAGATGTTTTAAAATGGAATGCATATATATGTTTTAGGCATCATAACAACTGTTAAGGCAATGTTTCTGAATAAGAACTGTGCTCCTTTCTTGAAAACTCATGGTCAGAGAAACTCACAAGAACTTGGATGTTAGACTTCTAGCCAAACTCCAGTTCAGTGCCATTTCTCCTCAAAATTGTCTCTGCAGTGTCCTGGTAGAACGGAAATAGCAGCATTTTCTTTCATTTCCCATGTAAAACTGTGCAGGATGTCCGCTAGAACTTTCACCTCAGAACCAGCTGCATATCAGTGATCAAGTTATCTTTTCCCTGTACTGAGTTCTGAAATCCTCTGAAGTTAAAGTCATAGAGTAAACAATGTGTAACGTTGTTTGGATTAGATCAAGTTTATATTTTGTTAGTAAGATTCAATAATATGTTCCTGTTTAAGATGTTCTTCTTAGAGGCTTAATAGAGAAACAATTAATTTTGCTGTAGCTGATGTCGTACCAAACAGTTGTTAACCTTTGATGAGAAGGTTACATCAGATACCAAGCCAGGGGTAAATTAAACTGACAATTGCCCTTGTTTAATTGCTTCTGAGTAGTACTCAGTATGTTTGAATGTGCAGCAAGTTATTATCATACCCTGCTGCTATCCATTAACATGAAGATCAAGAATTTTATTTCACTTTTTTGATGCAACCATAGAGAAGGTGATAAAGGCTTTAATTACAAACAGATTTAATTTAGGATCTATTAGCGCAATTTATCCAAGCATACAGAATTAAGATGGGTTGGTCTGAACAAGCTTGTAAGTTTGATGTTTATTGTAAAAGAGAAAAATATATATCGCCAATTGTTACTAGAATCTGCAAATAGAAAATATTTCAGCCTCTTTCAGAATGAACACTAAACACCTTACACATCTCTTTCAGGTCTTGGATATTTCAAAAAAAGAACTTCACTAGAGATTGTCTAGGTTTCTTTCTTTGACCCAGCTGGAAAAAACCACGCACTGCTTCACTCCTTTGTATTTAGTACTTAAAAGAAAAACGTTAAGAAGCCAAATGTAAATTTTCTCAGCATCAAAAAAAGTCCCAGTATTTCCTGGTTTACTCACTCACTGACCAGACTGTGTGACAAAATGTGAAAATCCCAATTATTAGTTCTGAAATACTAAAAGGAAGAACTGCAAAACAATAAAGGCAATTCAGCTCAATTTTTACTGAAATTATGATATATAATATAGTCCTAGATGACATATTCTACATAAACATTATAGTCACAGGAGAGAGTAAAATAAATATTAAGCCAAACACAGTATTTGTTTATACAGTGTACAAGAATAAGCAATAACATAACATTTATTGCCATACAGGGTTTTTGGATAGATACTGTGAGATACTCTGAGATTTGATCATTTAAACCACAAACAAATCCTAAGACAAACCTTCACAAATTAAACAAGTTTCAAGCTTCAGAATGTATTCAAGCTTCAGAATGTATTTTAAACAGAGGCTATATATTTAGGGATGAATCTCTCACATAAGCAAGCCGGTTAAAATTTTTGCATCTAATTAGGAGAGTATTTTTTATTTCTGCACTTACACTGAAATTACTAGGGTCTGACTTTGCAAGATGTACAACACTAAAATGGGCAAGTGTGTGTTCTGAAAAAGGTGCGGTTAATTATGGCCACCATACCAAACCATGATCTTATCAGTAGAAGTCTGCTTCCTTGATGAAGCAGCAAAACTCTCCCTTTTAATGGAAAATCAGCAAAGGTAGTGTATTTAGTTACCTGTATCTTTAAGCCAGGTTTCACAAAATTACCCATGTAACTTCCCATTGATTCTTCTTCCATCTCCTCCAATTCTTAATTTTCACTCTCCATTGTCCAGCTGAACTCAGTTGTTCTGCAGAGCCAAAGCCCAAAGATTATTTTCAGATTCGTGACTCTAATCAGGCTAACTCGTGGGCCAACTGGCAATTTTACCATTCATGCCAATGTTACCCTACCAGCTCTTTTTTCCGTATCTCTAATCAGCTTCACAACCTTCAATAACAACTGTGACAGCACTAGGATCTATGCGCAAACTGTCACTGAGCGAGGGGCTAATGAATCCCTGTATCAAAGCACTGAGCTTCCATACTGCCTGAATGGAGCTAGGGATCTAAAATCCATCATCTTTAGCCACAGGACATCAGTGTGCTATTTCCTGCACCATTGCATTCAGCTACGTATGTTCCTTCATACACCTGGTACAGCCACTGGCAACAAAGCAGGGACTGAAGCTCAAAAGATCATTGAGATAACTTGATGAGGCATAGTGCCAAATTGTGCCAGCCATAAACACGCTGGGGTGAGAAGCTCCTTAACCTTCAAAGGTTTAGTTTCAACTCGTGATCTCCTACCACAGAGACTCTTTCCAGAGAGCTAGTAGATAAAAAGACATGGACCATATATGCAAAATGTGAATTAGCTCAAATATATTAAAAATGGATTTTTAACCACCTTTTCAAAATAAAAACAGAAATAAAAATAACACATTTTAAAGCTATTTTGAAAACTAAAGGTCCATTTTCTGTCTTGAAATTAGTTTTCCTTTACTAACTCTTCTGCGCTCTGGGGAACAATAAATGCAGCATGCACAAACACATGGGACTTTGTAGACCCAAAGAGTTCAGAAAAGGACAGGAAAAGACTAAGGGCATTTTGGGACAGGATCCTTGAGTGTTTAAATAGAACACTTCCATTAAAAAAAAAAAAAAAATTAAAAAATCAGGATCTTTGGCAATTTTACACCAGCTGACAAAACAGCCACTGATGTGCATACCTCAAATTTGAGGCTCATTCAGATATGGCCTCTCACAGGCAAAATAAGGATGCTGAAGTCTTACACATTTGCCATGTTTTTTTATTCTATAAACCTGACATAACTGGCAAGCAGTTATCTTATGCTCCATTTTTTGTGTGGATGATCTGTATATAGTAGCCTCTTTGTACATTAAATATTTTCAAAGTACTTGGTCAGGAACAGAGGCCCTCTTCCAGGTAAAGACCATGCGCGACGGGTTGACCCTGGCCAACTAAGCACCCAGCTGCTCATTCATTCACTCCCACCCAGTGGGATAGGGGAGAAAATCAGAAGGGCAAGAGTGAGAAAACTTGTAGATTGACATAAAGACGGTTTAATAAGTGAAGCAAAGCCTCACTACTTCCCATTGGCAAGCAGATGTTGAGCCACTTCCTGGTAAGGGGGCGGGCCTCAGCACACATAACGGTTACTTGGAAAGACACAGGCCATAACCACCAGCATCCCCTCTTCCTCTCCCTGCATTTTTATTGCTGAGCACAACATTTTATGGTATGGCACGTCCCTTTGGTCAATTTGGGTTAGCTGTCCCAGCTGTGTTCCCTTCCAAATTCTTGTGCAACCCCAGCCTACTCACTGACTTCTGAATTTATTGTGGTTTGTCTTTTAACTTACAAGTTAGCCTTTAGGGCAATTTTACCATGCCCAGTCAAATACCTTCAATAATAAGTCACGCACACTAAACATGTCATGATAGACACGAAAAAAAGCCAATTGTAATATATACGAAGTACCAAGAAATTAATCCCTACAGCATGCAGCACACCTTGTTACACAGAGACAGCAAATGGATTTGTATCTCTCAGTGGAATGCCTGTTATGCCTTTGGATAGGCTTTTTGTGAAGGAAATATCTCTGTTATCCATACTACCAATACAGTGGTCTTCTGCTTTTGGTATTCAAATTACACATTAATCTTTTTTTTTTTTTCAGCTATTTCCCCCCTTGTCCAGAGAAGCCACAATTCTGGGCAGTTTTCTGTCCTTTTGCAAACAAATTCAAGAAACCTAAAAATATGCCAGTCATCAACTAGAAATTATTTTTCCGTCTAAGTAAAAGTAGTAACTGACTATATGCACCCTGTTAACCTGCTTCAATGTTGATTAACACAGATGCACTTAAATGATCTTCTTGTGATCAACATAAAGAAACGGAGTGCAATTAAGATGCAAGTCTCAGCTGAAGATAACTGCCATCCTAAGCAAAAAGGAAGATGTGACTTATAACTTCCATATATTAATATAAATAATTACAGAAAGGAGGTAAACACTCGTGATGTGCTCTGTGTGATCCTCAGAACCCATCTGCAATGCAATAGCTCGATGCTTGTTAGAGAGTTTCCTAAGTTACCCATTGTTGCTAGAGGACAGTACTACCACCCCAATCCTTGTAGTGCCAGCACTCTATCTGGCCCACGCAGCTAAGCGGAAACTTACTCCATTGCACACAATGGAGGTTCTGCTAGGGACGTAAGATACTTTTTAAGGTACTGCAGTGTGTGTGTGTGTGTGTGTGTGTATATATATGTATGTGTTACGTCTTATATGAGGACTATCTTGCCAATCTGCAGTTACCTTAAATAATATGCGACCTGAGTTAGGTTAAAGGCATCCATAACTACTTAGTCATAACTTTAAGAATTGACAAACCACAGCTACAAATGTTTGTAAAAGATATAAAAGAAGAAATGAAAGAGGGACTCTGCTGAATCTTCACACAGTAACATTAAATCAGAACAGTTCTCCCACTCCCTCATTCAGGTCACTTGTCATCTTGCCTGGTAGGTTAGCAGTCATGGTTTCAAGTCTTCATGGATATGTTAATCCTCAGGTTGCACCTATTAAAGACAATATATTCAGAAGTCTCTGCCAGAGAATTTATCCAGAACAGAAAGCTACATTCAGATAGTTTTTATATGTTAATTATTACAAGACACCAGCAGAGTACTTCCTCAGGTAGGTTGCTAGATTTTGTCTTGTGGAAAATGTCTTTAGACAGTCTGTTCTGTTAGACCTTCTAAGGATCCAGACAACACCATCATCTGCCTGAAAGCTCATCCTAATTCCCTCCCTTCACCAGTAGGCAGTCTAGCCACTCTCATTCATCAGTTGTTCACTTCCTCAGCTAAATGTGTTACACAAGATGTTTTCTTCTATACCCAGCCAGGGAACAATTTATTGCTTCAACCCAGAAGCCTCTGCCCTACTTCACCTTTTGGTGATCCATTGTCATGCTTCAGTATAAAACATCTTTCACTGAATACATATTCCATACCAATCCATAGGGGCTCATAATTTGTATAAATATAATTAGGAGAAATGTACACAGTTATTTACTGTTTCTTGAGTGAAATGAGACATGATGGGCATTAAACACTTTGGAACTGATAATTGCTTATGGGACACTGATGCTCAACCACTTCTGGTATACTCTAAGAACTGTATCAAACTCAAAGACTTACTTTATACCAGTTAAAAGCCTGCAAAGGCAAGAATAATAGCACTATTCTGAATGCACGAGGCAAACAAGATCAAGATATGGTGGAGTGAAATTATTTGTATTCACAAAAATTAAACTCGAACAAACTAAGAATTTTATACAAGAATAAAAAAGGAGGTCTAACGTGGTGAAACACACTTTAAGAGAAATCTGTAACCATAAAGACAGTAAAGGCAGCTTAAAAAAAAGCAAAACACAAGATAGGAGATCGAAACAGATCGCCCAGTTTTTTCCCATGGTTTATAGCCTCTGTAGATATACTGCCTGCAAAATAAAACAGGCTAGCCTTAAGGAAACCCTCTTATTTCTACTTTCTTGGGTATAAAAAGTAACCTTTTTAATGCCCACTCCAAATTTGGCCTAAGAAAGACTGAAATATTTTGCATCAAGGTGATTTTGGTTATAGAAAAGTAAAACACAAACTCCATTTATTATCTCAGTCTAGCCTTTAAGATATTCGGTTCATCATACACCCTCTGTGGTTATCCTTCTCCCTATTCCAATTCTTCTACTTCTTCTCCCTGTGCTCAGATGACATGGCACTGCAGTTTTGGAGGGAGTCTCCAGGAGACTCTGTACAGAGCAGCCAGAATTGTCTCACCAACCATAAAACCCAAACACAGACTTTGGCCAATCACAGTATAGCTGAACAAATTTGGCAGAGTGTACACGCACATTTTCTTCCATTTATTCTCATTTAGCAATGCCATCTCTAACTCAGAGAAAACCTTCTTCTACTTATTGCTTAAGAATCAGAATGTTCTACATCAAATCCTGTAGCCTTCAGTTGCAGCCTGGTGCTAAGTGATGGATCCCCATTGGGACTACCTAAGAAAACTCCTCCCAAAATCACTAGCATTTTTGCCCAAGCCTAGAGTTTACTTTTTACAAGCAATTCAGAAACTGGACCAGTCTCACAACACTATTCTGAAAAGCCACAGGTGAGATGACAGTTTACAATACACATCAAAATGAAAGACTGCAGAATAAACCAGCAGTGCACATGGAGGGTGATTTCTCTCTCCATAGTCATCACAAGAATGACATCCATCATCACGTGCAGCTGTTTTCCTCTTCCCATTTGGTCTCTATGAAGATTTTTGCATGTTGTAAACCACAAAATAGGTGTGGTAGTGTAAGGTGAATGAACATACACAACCATTCAACTACAACTCATACATGTAGTCTTTTAAGCATCCGTTGTGGAAGGCAATTTTTTGGTACAGGTTTGGACTTGGTGCTTTGAATG
>NW_009188418.1:0-10358 GCF_000690835.1 Fulmarus glacialis | reverse complement strand
GGGGGGGTGGGGGTGGGGTGGAATCTCATAAGGAGGGATTTGATGCTGTAACAACACTCCTTCCATGTGCTACAGTCTGTTCACACAAACACCTCATGCTTCATATACGACATTGATCTGGATGGTATGCCATCCATTTTTGCAGGGCTGCCAGCTTATATTTCATTGTAAATCAGGAGAGAAAATAATTCAGAGGCTGTAATTTTTTGTCATATAAAACAGAAGCCTTAGTCAATAAATTTCCACAATGTCTGAAGGATTCATAATTAAGAAATGAATCCAAACAGAATAACCGTAAATTAAACAAGCAAATATGTAACTTGTTAATAAGGTATCTTTTTTTGACTTTGAATTTTACAAATAGAAAGAGATTATGAAGAAAACTCCAGAATATAAATTATATTCAAAAAGCAGGCAAACTATTAAAAAGTCTCCTTAGCAGAGTACGAGCCACTTTTACAATCTTTAAAATTGCAACAGATCTTGATAAACCATAGCCTACACTATGACTTTTGGATTAAATTTTAGTTTAGTGCTGCCCATCAGAAAACAATGATCTTTTGTCACCTGTTATCACCAACGGAACACGCAGGGAAGTGTGAGGAGGTCAGAATCCAATAAATAGCATCCAAAATAAAGTCTGTGACTGGAATATCCAGAAAGACCCCAGAAGAAAAGGTCTCCCCAATATTCATCCAGGAAAATCCCTGCCACTTTTATTATTATTAAATATAATTACTCCTGAAAAAGTCAAGTTGCTAAACACACATAAAATAAATTACATTAACATTGGTTTTCCCTGTTTTAACACCTATTTTCTCTTTCTCCTGCAATTTGCTTTATGGTTTAAGTATTTACATTTTTAAAACTTTATTTTATTATCAGTTTAATCTGCTTTCATAGCTCTGATCTACAAATTTATTTTTCCCATATTTCTGTTATAATTTTATTCACACTGCCTTGTTTCTCTTGACACTTGAAAATGGCCTAATGGAAGGACAAGGTTTTGAAGAAAGGAAGACGGAGAGAGTCTTTGAACATGACAGCACAAAGCACGTGGTAGTTTTCAGTCAGTTATGAAAGATCTTGGTCTCGTGGAAAGGTTGCATGCGTTTTGCTAAGAGGTTCTATATGGTCTTGCATTTTAAATGTCATTTCAAGATGCACCTTTCACTTCAGATTTCGACTTTTTCCAAAATAATCCTGATGTAAACTCACTTCTGTGACTTTGAACCACAAACCAGAGGTAACAAAGTCTTACAGGCATTCAAGAAGCCAATAACACTTTAAAAAGTTCCTCTTCAACTTTTCTATTGCGTATAACAGCATGAGTCTCGGACTACATTCTTTATTTGAACATTTAGAAAGAGTCAGTGATATATATGATGAACAGTAATATTATACCCAGAAGAGCACAGCAGCATGCCTTTGCTCCTCATGAATGACTCGCAAATCCTCCTAGTCCATCCTGACAACAAAAGAACAAGAGAAATTAAAGCTGAATGAGTTCTATATTTGCTGCTATTGAACATCTTCAGGGACAAAATTGGCCAAACTACACAGGAAGCAGTCAACAGAACTTTTAGCGTTCATATCAGCCACAATTAAGTGATTTAGATATCTGAAATAATCTGAAACTAGCATCATGCCATTCAGAGTAGTTTGAACAAAATATATTGGGAAGAAGCAGAAAAACTTTAATTCCTTTCCTTTCCAAAACTGGAAAGAGAAAGTAATGATTTTTTTTTTTTTTTTAATGAACACTTACACCTCAGGTTCAAACTGTTTGATTCTTTCAATCTATACAGCAAAATTGGTTATAATGTTAAAAAAAGATCACTCATTAAAAAGTTCATATGTACTCATTTTTAAGGCCAGAGTTGATAATATTTGAGACCAAGGTATAGAGAAAAACCAAGTGTCTTCATCATTAATGCTGAAAAGACTCATTGTGTAAGTTCTTATCTTAATGCAGGATTAAAATTTCCTTTTTGCTACTTGTGTCTGTTTCCCGTCTTCCTTCCAATGACTATCATAAAGAAGAGCCTGACTTCCATTTTCTCTGTAACATCTCATTAGGCAGCCAGGAGCAACAAGATGCCATCTTAGACTTCTTTTTCTAAGACTGAACAAATTCATATCTCTGCACCTCTCCTCACATACCAGGTATACTGTTCTCCAGTTAATCGATAGTGTTTTACACATGTTGTATTATAACGTCTGAAGAATAGACATTCTCTTGCTCAGTCATATCCAACCACTTTTGCTTAACGTGAGTTACGGAATTCCAACCCATTAGGCTTAGCACTGTTCACTTTTACAAAGTCTTCTGGTGTTCTTTTTGTTTGGTTTTTAAGAAAGCAAGAAAAAGTGTTTTTCTTAGAAAAATGCCAGGATTTGATCTCACTTTCATTCCAGCACAAAACACAAGCTAAATATTTGGATATATCACAAAAAGAGAGAAACCAGAATTGGTGACAGTCTGGCTCAAGCCCATATTCTAGCCTATTCAAATGAATCTGAATTTTACAGTAAAATTCAAAATAAAACCACTTAAAATGCTGGCAATGAGTACTAGCCCTGACCCTTGTTTCAGAACTACCCTGCAATATACCCAGTGCTTCAGCATGATTCTGAACATGGCAGATTCCAGCAGCAGATTAAGACCCTCAGTCATTCATATCAGGTCTGTGTTTTGACCCCTGGCATTCCTCTTGTTTACTTATATCTTCAAGTTCCAGTGAAATGTCAACAACTTCCCAGCTCATTCAAAACCTGCAAATGGCCCATTCCCCTTCCACTGTGAATTAATACATAAAACATTGGAAATAATCTGAGCATCAATTAACATCACCAGCTTCTACCTCTGGTAAACTTCTTGGTTACTTTGTTTACAAAGTAAAACAAAGCAAACAACCCCTCCCTCCCAAGCATCACTTAAAATAACAAACTCCAAAAGTTTCCAGTCCTAGTGTTCTCATTTTCTCAAACAATTCAACTCTCCCTAAAGCCACCTTCATTCAAGTTTCCCTACTTTAATATTTGCTCTCACAAAAAAGTCTATTTTGTTCTTGCAAAGCCATGTTGTGCTAACAACGTTACATTCTTATCCTTTTGAACTATCTTCCTAAAGCAAGCATCAGTTATATCAGCTTGAGGATCTGTTCCGTTCCCACTTAACTTTCTCAGTGAGGAAAAAAAAAAACACCTATCACTCCATTTAATTCTTTGCCTTCTGAGAATAGTAATACTCTCCACCATAAATTCAGCTGTATTCAGGACTGTGCATATGCCACAGTAGATTAACACTGCCGTAAAATATTTCTACGATTTTTTAATAAACCCTACTGCTATTGAATCTCATAAGGCTTTTTTTTTTTTTTTTGCTTGGTTTGGTGTCCCATCCCCCCCCCCGACCCTTTCTTCTGGCACCAAGACTTGGTTCCCTGTGCATCCATTCAGTAATTCTACAAAACCCTAAAGAACTACCTAAGGCAGGTTAATTTGATGAGTGCTGAAGATATAGAAAGTGCAAAGTATCACACATACTATTTTATAGCGATAGTTTTCTTCAAATGCATATTCATTTAACAGAAACCCAGGTCTGGCATTGACATGGGCCTATCTATACTCACTATGTGCAGCTGCAGAAAATCACCAAGCCCAGGGGCACTGTCAATCCGAACAAGAATGCCATCCTTCACTGTTGTGCTGAAGCCCACAGCAAGACGGTCTGTCCTTGTGCTCGGTCTGTCATTAGCTGGCCAGGTGTACAGGATGAGACCTCCACTCTTCCCAAATATATACGTGGCACCAGCTACAAAACCAAAGAAAAAAGTATTAGTTACCCATTTCATTTATTTATTTGCCAATTCTGGTATTATTTGCCAATTCTGGTAATAACATTATGACTTCCGAGAGGATATAAGCAAGCATATGCTTTCATTAGTTAAAGGAGTGAAATTAATGCCTCCTGCTGGCCAGGCTACTGATAGAACAAGATGACTCCAGGAAAATTAATTAATAGAGTAGATGATGGAAATACGTATTTCTAGACTCAACCAGGTAACAGAAGAGGACAACATGTACTAAAATCCTTCTATTTCGTGAGCCCTCTTTGGTATTGGAATTGATTCCATATGCATTATAAGACACACATGAAATGGTGCTTTAGACTGCCCTCTCCAACTTCTCACATGTATTCTTCCTTCTGTAAAATTGTAGGTTTTCCTTTGTAGAGCAATGGCTCTGGAATGCTAGATACTTTTTCTGATGGAAGGAGATATGACGGTGAAATAGCTTTTTATCAGACAAAACATATCTGTTCCTTCACTATTAGCCTTGCACCATTAGACTCGATAACAAACAACATAATTCCCTTCTTACGGGAAGTTCATCCTTCAGATGAGCATGGACTCGAGACTCACAAACACTTCCAGAGAGTAATCTAAATGTGCATGTGTGTTATTCAGAACATCCTCATCTTCCTACACACATCACAGCAGGGGAACTACAAACAAACAAGCAAGCTTCCTCTTAAGGTATAAATCACTCAGGAAATTTCTTCTGTATACAACCTGATGAAGTGCATTTTATTAGTTCCTAAATAAAGACAAGCAGCATTTAAGATAAAGATAAGTGAAGAGCTGAGTCATTTCATTAGTGCTAATATCCCAGACAATGCCAGATAGGACACTGTTGGGGGAGGTGGGGGGGATGGGGAGGAACCAAGCCACACCTGTTTCAGAAGCATGGGATTCAATCTTATATGGGGATTCAAAGGGAATATTTGGCCGCTCTCCTTGAGACTGGGCTTGTCTTCAGCTGAAAACTATTCACACACAGTGGGAGACTCCTTTTCTCAACACGTCCTAAGAATTTTGGGTATCTAGTCCACATATTTCCAGCATCATTTGTCTTTACAGTAAGCCTGGAAATTTGTTCCTTGATCTTACTTTTAAGGACAACACCAAACCTCTCCAAAGCTGAACACTGTCCTCCCACATTCACAAGGGCCATCTGAGCTGAGCAAGACAGACATGCAAGTGAGGAATTATTGTTGCAGATGAAGAAGCTGAGAAGCAAAAGTGTTCGGAGTTCACATTCTCACTTGTACTTAACACTCTGAGTTAGGAGCAGGATTTTATAACTCAGCAGTTATAAAATCAGCCCCTGAGCTTCTTGGAAAATATGGTTAAAACTGCTGTCCTAGACCCAAATCTACAGGCAGGACAGGAACAACACTTCTCAATGCTTCGGCCGCTTACTGCACCTCATTTTCTGAGCACTATTACAATGGGTCACAAGCTACAGAACAGTAAGCAAAAATAACCAGCTCCCATTACTGCATCAGGGGTACATTTTCCAGTCTGAGTGAAACTACAACTGATGATCTTTCCCCTCCCGCCCCCGCCACCATATACCAATCAGCAACATGTATCAAGCAACCCCAAACAGAGTAAATGTAATTAGATACAGAAACAGATGGGATCCTATATGAGTAACTTCTACACTTGCCTACAAAGCTGCGGCTCCACTAAAGCTCTTTATGACCTGAACTCCAAATAAATACTACATATTAGTAGAAATGATTGATACACTTCGCCCTCACTTAAGAGGCATCCTCTAGACATCTCAGCACACATTACCAAAACAGACATCAAAAACTCAGGCACAGAAAAGGGAAATGATTTATTAACAGCTGACTCAACAACAGAGTGAAAATGAATCCATGCTTCCTTCCTTCCGGGTCTGTGCGTACCCACCAGAACATGCCCAGTAAATTCAAACAAACGCGTCTGAAATCAGGGTTAGGTAGGAAATTACACTCATAATTCTGAATTAACAAAAAAAGCACATCGGTGTATTGGAATTGTGCACATATATCATTTCAGTTCCAGAAAGATTAATTTTAGACTGAACTCTATCTCCTCATTCAGCTTTGAACTCAAGATGGAGGGTGCACGACTATTGAAAAATATGTAGAAAGGGGTTTTGTTTGTCTCTTTGTGTAAATGCATCCGCAACTGTATCTGTAATCTCTTGTTTAGAGAGGCTTCCCCCCATGCACGGGTATATCAACGGTCCACTATAAACGACATTACAAATATCCACCCTCAGTTTATCATTTTGTTCTAAAACTGATATTTTGTGTATTGTACACTAAACCAAGGCATAGCAATGTGTTAAGTAAAACAAGATGAGTTAACTCATTGTTGACGGCTTCATAGACTAAAACCCACTTTCCAAAACTATTCTTACTTGACTTGCAAGTTCTCCTCCTTTTCTTTGTACTGGTTTATCAGGCCCTTCAGCAGCAAAGACAAGCTTGGAAGAGAGTTCTTCGCTATTTATGAAGACAGATGATTTCATTGCCTCCCTAAGAACTATTTGGCTGCAGGTAGAGCATGTCAGTGCTCCTATGAGTGCCAGTTAGAACCAATTATGTCTTCATAGGCCTGTCATGGGACTTAACTGCTTAACAGAGCTCATTTTCTCCTCACAGAACACAGATTTTTGCTTCTAGGCCTAACTTGAAGATATTCAGTACTTTGGGTTTGTGCACAAAGATCATACAGATGCAACAACCAGAGCAGCACTGCCCAAACTAACCTGTTAACTAAAGCCTGGTGGCCGGCAGTTGTTTCTTTATTGTCCAGGTCAGAATTATCTGCATAATGATAGATGGGCCACTTGTTTGTTGGATACATGAATGTCCCTTCCCTTCCCCACCTTTTTGAGGGTATACAGGATACCCATTACCTTGTTTGGGAAGAGATGGCATATTAACGTTGCACCAGTACCACTTTTGTCCCCGAAGTATGAACAGAATAGTCACTCCAGTCTGCAAACACAAGGTGCAGACATCAAGTAAAAGTGGAAGAGGAAGGATAACAAGAGTTACTACCACACTGCAATCACATTAAAAAACAAACAAACACACACCCACTCACTAAAACCCCCAAAACCCAACACAAACAGGCTTGATTTAAATGCTTCTATTTGACTGCAGCAACCGTAAGTTTATGGAGTTTAAAACTCCAAGACAACTGAACAAGACAAACAGTAGAATTACAATCCTGGACTTCAGGAAAGGAGATTTCAGCTTTACCTGAACTTGACAAGGCCTGAACAACTCTATCTGGTTGGCCTTGCTTTAAGCTGTGTGAGTGAGCAGGTTGCACTAGTTTACCTCCGGAGGTCCCTTCTGATCTTAAATAAGTAACTATCCTTTCTTTGTGGTCTTGCAGAGAATTGTAGACTAATTAAGTGAAGAACTCAGTCAGGAAAAAAGCTGATGAAATGAAAGTCTGTTCAGCTTGAGATCTTCTCATTGCACCTAAGCTTTGTTACAGACCTCTTTATTACACAAGAGCACGCTTTTTTTTCCAAGACAGACAAAGGATAATACACTGTTAATGAGCAGCCACTTGATATTTTGTTTTTCCTCATTGTTCAAGGTTTAGTTATATACCTCCTTTAATAAATGCAACACCAGCTGTGCCCTGAAAACAGAAAAGTCTGAGGGACTGATTAATTCCATTGTATTTATTGTTACAGTGCTTCACCACTTCAACTATATAACACTAACTTCAACCTATACTGTGCAAAAAAAAAGAAGAGAAAAAAATAAAATCAAAGATATGAGCACACAAAATTATTTCCCCAGTCAGCTGTGAGAAATCCCACTTCTCAAAGTGCCCTGGGCCAGATTTACTGTACCGACAGCTGAAAACAAATGGGAACAGAATATGTTCAGCTACTCTACTGGGATGCTGCACGCAGAATTTGGTCAGCACTGGGAGCTCAGAGAAGCGAAGAAATACATGGTGAGGGAACACTCCCTACAGATTTAAGCTACTAGGACACCACCACATGTTTAGCACACACAAAACTTATAAACTCATAAACTTATAGTTTGGCAGAGTGGCAGTTGACTTTTCCCAGAAATTACATAATTTGTAACTACAACTTAGAACTTTAGTGTTTAGACATTTAAAAATCAAAGAGATGGATATGTTGCAACACACATGACAATGCTGTTATTTAAAGTCTGCATGTCTAGCTTAGGCAAATTATGTGTTTGCTAGCTATATTCATGGACAGAGCTGTTTGATTACTTAGTTTCAGTCAAAACAAAATAGTTTGAGGCAAACACTCCTCATGTAAAATCCCTAACAGAAAAGTTATAAGCAATGTTATAAGCCACAGCAAATAAAGCCTCCTAGTGAATTGTGCTAAGAAACATTTAGTTGAATTTGGCACCCCCACCTATAACTTGAAATCAATTATCCCTTTTTTCTCATCATCGCCCAAAGACTTCAAAAACCTATCTTAAGGAAGAATATTCTTCAATCAAGATAGTACAACTGCAGCAGCTATATCCTGCCTAAAACTAAACCTGTAAAGCAGGAGAAAACCTGTCTGTCACATCTGCACAAGATGTGACTTTTTTTGTGCCTTAGGAATCCTGTGAATCTCCCTGTATTAAACATTCTATTGCAAATTCTCTACTTGCATCTACTAAACCATCAACATCCATTTTGCCTCAGCTACAGCACAACACACACATTCGTTTCACTGTGGCCAGGAAAATGCAACATTTGACAGGTATTATAGCAACGTTCATATATTGAAGAGTTAACTGCAGCAATTGTGGACTGGGATGTGAATATGAGTTTAACACACTAAAAATGCACAGTTCAGATTTTTACAACTAAAAAGTACTTTTAAGATTAAAATTATGAGGAACCCAGGCCAGTTTAAAAGCTACAATAATTACCTGAATTAACACAGCAAAATTTATGACCAGGGTCCCACATCCCTTCGTGACAACATTGTTGCAGGCAAAACAATTTCACTCAATTAGTTTTATTGACAATTAACATAAACTTTTAATTACTGATTCAGGCATTAAGAAACAAAGACAACAAACAATTAAAGAAATGCTTCGGGAAAATACCTTTCCTTCCCCTTCCCCAGGCTCAACTTCAGCCCACCAGCTCTCCTCCCCCTTCCTAGGCTCCCCTCCCTCTGGGCTGTAGTGAGGCAACAGATGGTGCAGGAGGTCAGGGTCAGTGCATGGAGGTTTCTTTCCACCTTTCCTCGATTCTTACACGCTTTCTGTGCTCCAGCATGAGTTATTGATGAGCCCCTCAGGGGTGCCCCTGCTCCTGCATGGGTCTCCCACAGGCCCCAGTCCCCTCAGGGGTGTCCCTGCTGCTGTGTGGGTCCCTCCATTGGTCTCAGTCCCTCAAAGGTGTCCCTGCTCCTGTGCGGGTCCCTCCCTCCACAGGCCCCAGTCCCTCAGGGGTGTCCCTGCTCTGGCACGGGTCGCCCACAGGCGCAATACCTTCAGGGGTGTCCCTGCCCTGGGCTGCAGTCCCCTCAGAGGCATGCCTCACCCAACACACAGTGTCTTCTTCCAAGAGTGTGTCTCCAGCATGTCCCCACCAATGTCCCCTTCCACATGCCTCTCCCCGAACCTTCTTCTGTGCCTCCTCGCATGCCTCCTCCCTTCCTGCATTCTCCTGTGAACCCTCCCAAACTACCTCCGGCCCCCCAGGGGCTATTGCCCTTTCTCAAACGTGTCTGAGCAGCAGACACGTGCTCCTCTGACAGGTTGAAATTTTGGCACGTGGTGGGTTGTTTTCATCCATGTCACAGCCGGCTGTGACCGCACACAGGGCAGTTCATGGCCTCCTCCCACACTGGGTGCTCTGCAGCCCCCTGCCACTCATGACCCAATACAAACATAAATATCACGATTGTGGTGGTAATTTGACATAAAACGTGAGGTACATAAACCTAATGACAACATCTTCCTACCTAAAATAACATGCAAGACAAGGCATATGCCTCTCCCTCAATTATGCCTTTACTCTCTTGCATAGAATTCTTAAAAAAGTATAGATACTGTTTTACTTCTTAACATTTTTGTAAAAGGACTGGAAACTTATTTTTACATTCCTCAATAAGGGGACAAATGGAAGACACAATTTTTAAAGTCAAAGACTTGTAAGTATACAAACAAAAGAACCATATTGCATTTTCCTTACCCATTCCTTGTTTTTTTGGACTTCCGCCCCACCTCCCATTTTGTGCCTCCTTTATCGTCCTATATTTTCTGCTTAGTCCAGTAGTTCTGATGATTCTCTTAGGATACTTCATATGCCAGTGTAAAGGTCCTACCATGTTTATTAATAATCATAACCTTCTGCTTTCTAACAAGAAGCTATCAGTTCAACTACAGGAAAATTTGTGATGATGGCATTTTGCTCGTCTTTCTTGGCAGAAAACTGAAATTTAGGTTATTTTCAAGAAGTAGAATCATAGAATCATAGACTAGTTTGGATTGG
>NW_009188417.1:69573-70702 GCF_000690835.1 Fulmarus glacialis | reverse complement strand
CGCCTGTCCCGGCCGCGGAGCCCGAGCCTGCCGCCACCCCCCCCCAGCCCTTCCCGTAGGGGCTTGCTGCGGGATGCTCGGGATAATGCCGCTGTTGACACTTTTTCCGAGGCACAAGTGTATTTGCTAACCGGGGACCCCTGCTTAATGCAATTAACTCGGTTGCCGGGATTTGTACCTCTGGAAAAGCCACTCTCTGGTGAAGCGCTCCCACCCTTTCGCAGCAGGGAGCTGGTGAAGGCCGACCAGAGGGTTTTAGTCTTTTCCACCGGTGGGTCTGAGATTGTCTTGAGGGAAGGGGGCATGCAGATGACACAGTTGCAGTGTCTGGGCAAATATTAGGAAATAATAAATTGAGGTTTCAGTAAGAAATTAAAAAAACATGACAATTTAATCCAATTAAAATGAGCTGCTCCACTGAACTAAATAATGTCACTAGCTTGGGTTAACTTTTGAAGTTGTCTAGCTATTGTATAAATTAGCCCAGTCACAGCCTTCGTGAAATCTGGCTCATCATTAGGGATTTCTAAGGATACAATTGCAGAACACTTTTCTTAAGGACTAATTAAAAAAGGGTTGTGTAGAACACCGACTCCTGTTTCCGCTAAGTATAACTGCACTGCAGAAACACCCTTGGCTAATGAAGCACCATATACTTTAATTTTATAGAAATGCTGTTATTACGAAGTTCTCTGATGGTGTAGTAACTATTAAACTGCCACAGTAATTAGTAAAGTATTAAGTTTTATGGTTTTTTGCCTTAGGATGAACACGCTGCGGCAGCGTGAGGCGGGTTGTCGGGGCATACCGGGGCAGCGCGGTTCGGGAAACGGGGGAGAGTGAGGTGGGGGGAGCCTGCCTGGCCCTGGTGCAGCGGCCTCGCTGCTGCCAGAAAAGTTGTGGAGAGATTGGGAAAGTAAAGGGAGGCTGGGTTTTTAACTTTTCTTCCCCCCCCCGCCTCCCCCCTTTTTTTTCTTTCACTGTGTTTGGCAGCAGCTACATGGTCCCTTAAGGTAGGATTTTGTAGACTGGTCTCTGGGAAAAGATAGATGCCAAATCTGTCGTCTCTGCAGAAGGCTGTCCTGGTCACAAAAGGAATTTTATGTGGATGCTTAAAAAAAGCTCTCCG
>NW_009188417.1:68884-69537 GCF_000690835.1 Fulmarus glacialis | reverse complement strand
AGTTTTAGCTCTAAATTTCTTCTCCTTTGTTTGATTCTACTATTTATTATCTAGGCAAAGCTGTAAGGTAAAAATATCATTTCTGATGAAGTAAATTATCCAGGAGTTTTTTGAGCAGGGGAGGGGAAGGCAGGAGGAGATTTTGTTTCCTAAAGCAGTGAGTTCCCTGTGTTCGCTTCATGTAACCCGTTTATTGGGGCAGGCCAAATAAATGTCAGAGCCATGTTAAAAATGTACTGGAAACGAGACCTACCACTGAACCTGGGAGTGGTTCGTCTGTGCTGGGTGCATGCTTTGTGTGCCCTGATGTGGGCTGTCGAGCCGCAGGTGCGCTCCCGTGTGCCGTGCCAGCTCCCCTGGGGGAGCAGCCGTTTGGGGACATGGTTGGGACGCAGAGGGTGAGGGGGAGCCTGGCCTGTTCGTGCCAACCTGCGCGTGGTGGCAAGCGTTGCCCACATCAAAGCTGGTGGATCGCAGCCAGGGCTTGCGGGGTGGTTTGCTGCCATCAGCACAGTGTGCGGTGAGACGTCAGATTAGAGCGGGGTCCGGTAACCCCCGCGGGCCTGGAAGGATGTGGGGGATTCACCCAGGCTTGGCTGAATGGCAAAAAAATATGCTTTTTAGCTGCCTTGAAGGTTTCTTGGTTTACTTTT
>NW_009188417.1:38914-68868 GCF_000690835.1 Fulmarus glacialis | reverse complement strand
GAAAGAAAAGGCAAACTCTGTAAGTGAGAGGCCTGATGTGCCTTTTAAAAGGTTGGTTCCGGTCCTGATGATAGTGGGAGTCAGCTCTTGCTGATTTTAATAGCACCAGAGAGCAGCGCCAAGTATCCAGCTGTACTTGTCAGCTCCCATTCGGAAGAGGCTGATAAACCTTTCTGTTTCATCCTGGTTCGCAGCAGTGGGACAAATGGTTTTCCAGAGCTTGTGTGACAGTCTAATCCTCTCTGCAAGCCCAAGCGCGTGTTGGGAAACTTTGCTGGCTAGCAGGTTGTTCTGCGTACCGCAGCGTTACAGTGCTGCTCTCCTAGCAGAAGGTTAATCGTGGCTCTCCTCTTCCTCAGTGAGGTTTCTGGAGTCTGGAGACTTTGCTTCACGTCAGCAATGCCAGTGTGGGGTTGGTTTTTAGGCTTTCAGTTAGATAGAGCACTGGGGCATCAACATCAACTGAGTGGTCTTTCTGGTTCTTCTGTAAGTGTCTAAGCACCGATTTGTTGGCATAAATGTAGTTATTGAAGGATGATCCAAGGGTAATATTTGGTATATTTTTCAGAAACATTTAGTATTTTAGAAGCACGATGCTATAATTTTCCTGCATTTGTTTCTAATGGTTACTTTGCTTTTGGAACTTGGAAAATTAATAGTGTGTTGGAGAGGAGGAGTGTTGTTTTTTTTTGAAAATGCAGCTAGACTTTGGAGATAGTAATTAGAGGAGAAGAGAGAAGAAGGGCTGAAGAGATAGGTGGCGTTTCAGATTTGTATGCCGTGTGTGTCTCTCCTAAGCATGTTATATCTTCATTGCCAAGTAAGTTCCAAAGAAAGGTAGGAAATTTTTTAGTCTTGACTTATTTCCACCCTTCCTCAACTCACGTGAGCTTTTTCTTCTCACTGTAGAATTAATAAATATCCGTCCATTGCTTTTTGTAGCTTGGCAGCGCCTGGAATCAGCCAGCAGCATCTGCCATGGCTGCTTCCCTTGCTCTGGCTGAACATCTGGGTGCTCCCGTCCAACAGCTGCCCACACTGCCGTGCACTGGGAATTCGGGGGAACTCGGGGTTTTGCCTCCAGTCTCGGGTATTACGATTTTGATGCAGCAATGAAGCCGCCCCTTATCTGGATGTTCTCAGGAGCCACTTTCTGAGAATAGGTTTCCCTCCCAGGTTAGCTTATCTTTTAAAAATTAAAGAACAGATGATTCTTGACCCGAGATCAAACACTGAAGCAGTTTCTCTTTTTAATATCTTAGCCCCGAGGTCTGCATTGGAACTGACTGGAGGCCTAAACCAGAGATGTTTTCTCTGCATTTTTTTCTAGATCCTTATCGAGGAAGTAGATGAGAGCCTCGTCTTCAGGAACAAGTCGGGACAAATATCTCGGGGTTTGAAGTCGGGTGCTGGGATTGTGGTTCTTGGGCAGGTGATACCTCTGTGGTAGGTGTGAGGCAATTGCTGCAGCTAGTGGGATAAAGATGGTGGACTTTGGAGAATGAGCTGTATTGGGTTTGTTTGAAGTTTTGATGGATCTAAGTCTCTGTGGTCCTAATCTTAAGTGTAATCTCAGGATGACCAGATCAAGGCCTAATTTCTTGACTAGCAGAGGTCAAAGCCTAATTTCTTGGCTAGCAGAGATGCGAGTTATGAAAAGCCCCACTTCAAACACACAGCTATGATCTAATGCCTGCAGAGAGGGTGGTGGAGAGCTACCTGCCATCCTTGGTGGGGAACATGGTGTTTTGGCAGGGAATCCTGAGCCTGGAGAAGAGCTTGTTCCTCCCTGCAGCAGCTGAGCTCCCCGCAGAGCAGCCGGTCGTTTCCAGAGCTCTCCGTTTGCCCTGCTCTTCATGGCCAATTGTCTTTATAAAATGTCAAGCAGAGGCATATGGATGGCATTTATTAATTACATTATCTCACCAAATTGACTTTTGCCATTGATCAGTTTAAACATTTTCCTTATGGCAAAGAATTACAGGCTTTAGTAAGGCTCAGCGGCTGAACAAAGGGCTCTTGTCTAGTGAAGGAAAAGTACTCTTTTGTCTTCTGAATAGATTTGATTATGATTTTTAACAGAAATGTTGTGTTTGAGACTGGCAAGCTTATTCGAGGCCCCGTGTAAGACCCTACCTGAATGCAAGTCATGAAGATGACCTCTGTGCTGCCGCATTTGAGAGAGGGTGCACAACTCATGAGCAAGCAATTTGGTCCACATTCAAGTTGCTTTGCTCTCTGTGTTTAGCAAGTATGAAAGAATTACTTTAGGTTGTTCTGCGAACAGCTTGTTGTTTGGTTATCTTTGGTTCATGCTTACAAGACGATAATAAACTCTATCTATAATCTTTCCAGGACTAGTAATTTATTCATAGGTTACATGGCACTATTCAGTGATTTGGGAACAAGATTTCTCTTGCTCACATTGAAGTATAATTTGCAGTCTCTCGAGTAAAGACTGCATTAGTGTTTGACCCTGTAATAATGACAGTTCTCTGTGTGTATGTTGTTTTCTTTATTAGCTCAGCCCTGAGGGATGCTTTCAAAAGCATACGAGATATTTAGGCAGAAATACAAAATACATGTAATCCTCAAAAGTATTGGAAAACTGATCGCAGTAGGAGAAAAAATAGCGTTTAACAACCGTTTGCAACAAGTACTTTTGCACTGAACAAATTGTTTTTGTTGACGTCTCAAGTAGGGGGTTCATTTAAAATGAAATAATGACTAATAGGGCCGTGATGAATCTGCAGAACTTGGCCTTGTCTATAGATAGGCTATTAGTGTGTCATGTAAGCCGTGCTTAACTAAAGCCTGAGCTGGACGCTCCATCTGAAATGACTATTTTTAGTTTATATGTAAACAACTTCTTCAGAAATCTCCCTTCTAAGCTAAATTGTTTTGTTCTAAAGGTGAATTGATTTGGGAAAGTTCAAATAAAAACCTGTTATGAGTTGTGAGCATGAAGACAAATACATATTTTGTACTCTTATTAATGGTAAGGAGACAGAGAGATTTGCAGAAGGTCAAACAGCCTGTGGTATACACAGGAACTGAGTCAAAATGTTCAGAAACCAGCATTGAGATTAACAGCCAGAATGTATTGTCTGTATTTAAATATTATGTTGTCAGACATGTTTTGTTCCTGCTTGATTAACCATAATAAAGCATAATTTTCTCTAGAGGTGCTTCCACACTAATGGAGGTCGCTTGTCACCTTTCAGATGAGTGTGAAGTGGCCCATCCTTATTTTTTGAAGTGTATTTCAGAAGCGGAACTGTAATGGTCTCACAGAGCTGTAGGAAACAGCTCTGCTAAAGCAATATAGCCTGGGAGGTGAAGTACTTCTCGGGGAGCAGTTGGGTGCATGACCGGTGTGGCCTCAAGACTAAGGATGTTTCGAGAGAGAAGAAGAAATGTAATGTGCTTGCTGCCACATGAATGAATAACCTAACCAGGTCTTGCATCTCTCCTACCTTCCCCAGGATCCTCTCTGGTATGTCTGCTCATGTCCCAGCATTAGTTATACAAGTAGAAGCAAGCTTTCCTCTTTCTCTGGGCTGAGCTGCATTAATTCCAGCTGTGATGACTCTGTGGTACCTGCAGGAACAGCTGGCTGGACACAGCAGCTGGAGGGCACAGCTATGACCAGCCAAGCCCCACGCGCTTGATCTCTTTTGGCTTTAAGAGCTGAGTCTTGTTTGCTTTTTGGACTAGGATCTGCAGGGGAAGGCTAATAATGGGTTTGAACACATGGCGTATGTTGCAGAGCTGTAGAGGAGAGATGTCCAGGAGGCAGATTCTTCCTTTGCTGGGTTGTTTATCCGTGCTCGCTCTGGATGTGGAGATCCCAGAATCAGTGTGTCACTTAAACTGATTACCAGGTGAAAGCCTCCACAAAGCCTTTCCTTTCAAATCCCTTTCACATGTTGTGCAGTTCCACATTCAAATATGCAGGTGCGGAGGTGTGACATTGATGGTGTTCTTATTATTTAAAATGGAAACCTGCAAGGGAAGCAAAGCAGAAAGGTGAAGCTAGTTCAAAGTAATGGAAATGCATCATCCTTGGGACATCCAAAAATCGAGCTTCTGTTGAATATAAATTTGTGACATTGCATAAATAAAAATAGGTATGGCTTAGCCCTATAAATAATAATAGTGTATAATTCCTGCAGCAAGGATGTGCATAAAATAATGTTGCTGAGAAGCAAGATTCTGAGTTTTCTGTGGAAGGAGGGTTGCAGAACATTCAGGTCCTGTCTTGGCCGTGGGACTGCGTCTCCTCCCAGTCGGGAGCTCAGGGGCACTCAGTACTTGCCCGTGGTGGCAGTGCAAGCACAGTGAATGGAAGTGTGCAGCAAGGAGAAGGAGCATCCATGAACAGGTGTGAAATTTGGTTATCTTAGTAACTGGCTTGCGTAAGTCTTATTGTAAGAAGGTGAAGAGCTCCCAAGAACTGCTGTGGCAGCATACGATGTTAGAAGATTAATGCTTTAGGATCATTAGTGACTTAAGCATCTGTAGCATGTGAAACTCACAAATCTCTTTCTCCATGGTAGAACATGAAAGATGACTGGTACTGGAGGTAGAAAACTTAATAAAGTGCCATGTATATCTTCTAAATTCTTGTCTTTGGTGGAGTTGCTTATAATTTTCCAGTCATGTGCTCTTTCATCATTTCTCATCTGTGAAGGCTGCTTTTTTTGAATGTAACATCTAAAATGCCATGAAAGAAACTTCTTGGAGTACGTTTGAAATTACGTGTTCATAGAGACTGTCTTCCACAGAGCATTCAGCACCGAGCTTTCTGCAGCTGTTGCAGTTCTAGCTTGGAAGGTCTTTGAAACTTTGTGTGTGTGTGTATTTTATATAGATCTTTCTTCTACACAGATCTCTATTTTACATAATTATTATTTCATATACTTTTGTCTGTTTCTTTTACAAAAGGCAGCGTGTCTTTCAAGTGTCAGGAAAAGAAATGCCCTGCAGAACATGAGGAGGACTCCCAGTTAAATAAACAGAACAAAATTGCTCTCATAATTGTCTTTAGTAATTCTCCTGGCCTGAATGAGGGTGGGAAGAGCAGCTTCTCTGACCTTACTTCCTAGGAAAAAAGCCTTAAACAGAAGGTGGTCTTTACAAATGGTTTTCCTCTTGTTTCGCCACTTGTGATTTAATACAGCAATTTTGTAACAGTTTTCCTCCCTAAGTATGATTTGATCCTCCGTAGCTCCCACAGGTGCTTTTGGTTTGATGCTCCAGTGCAGCCTTCCCTCTGCCCTCAAAGCCCTGGTAAGGGGACATACATGGTTGTCGCTGCAAAATGTGAATGAGTTGGAAAAATTTTGTTCTAAAGAGGAAAACTGGGAATAGTGGTTAGTATAGGTCTATACCTGACCTGGCCAGGCTGGGAGGTCACACCAGAGCTGTTGTGACCTGAATGGACTCCTGGCTCAGCTCAAATTGCCTGTCCATGTTGCAGCTTGGGCCAATTGAATTTGCCTTTTCCTCCCATTTGACCAAAACGTTTTGGTGGACATGTGTGTCTGCTGCTTGAAAACGTGGCAGAGGTCTCCAGAAGTTTCCAGAGAGTTTGGCAGTGAGTGGGAGGTGGGTGAGGAAGCCCTGTGGCAAACCATGAGATGGTTTCTGCTCTTCTGGTAGGAGCTGTGATCCTTCCTGTGGAGCAGCATAGAGCATCTGTTGGCATGCAAGGGGGAGGGATGACATGAGGGCGTAGAAGAAGCAGCAACTCTGAAAACTGACTATAAAAAATATACTGATACTATTTAACAGCCTTTTCTCCAACCTATTGAATCATGTTCGGATAGCTCATTGCCGCTTAATGGCCTGCCTGTGCAGGGGTTTGAGGGTGAGGAAAGCAGGTACCATGGCCACTTGTTAAAACAGACTTACCTCCTTAAAAGTGTGCAGGTGCTGGAGGACACGGGGCATTAAAATTGAGTATGACTGGCTGTCTCCAGTCGTGCTTGCCTATTGGAAATGCTTTTCTCGCTGGTGGCGTTTAGCCCAAGCAGCCATGCCCTGTTGAAGAGAAGGGCTATGTTCTGCAAGGGGGGATCTCTGTGCCTTTGCCGAGGCTCAGGGTCAGTAATAAATAGCCTTTCTGCTGGGGAGGCAGAGGTGTGCCCGTGCCATCGTGCTGGGGCTCACCGGATGGAGGGAGCTTCTGAGCTCCTGGTAACGCAAGAGCATTGGGCCTGAAATGGTTTGAGACAGTACCCTTAATAGTATTGCTGTGCTGAAAATGCTACTTGTCTGTTTTGTAACTGTAGGGCATTAGAAAGGGGAAATGACCTTTCTTTCCTTTTGTTCCTGTTCTTACTGTGATTCACAACCTGAAAAGCTTATTCTACCCTTGGCTGGTTCGGGGTTTTGTGCTTTCACTAACGCTGCTTTCTTGAGCGTATCTCTCCCACTTAACCAAGAGCTGGTGACTTGGCATCTTGATGTAGGTCTCTTCTTGTGGACATCTGTAATTGGTCTTCTGCCTGGTGGCATAAATTGTCATATACCAAAAGCCAGATAAACTTAATAGTGATGAAAGTTTCCTGACAGTTTTTTTGAGAACCGTGAATCTTGTCTGTGGGTTGAAGAAGTCTCCTGCACTGGTGAATATTTAGTAATGCTACCGAGGTCATGTGCCTATCATTTTATTTTTTGTTTTTCTGACCCTCTCTATCTGCACTGGAAGAATTAGGCAGGTTTGGGTTATGACAGAAAAAAATCTTAGTTTGGGGAAAAAATATGATGCTTCTATAATATACAGATAGGAGTCTCTGTGATACTTCTTCACTACGTTACTTCTTGTTGTTTCACATCAACATCTGAGGATCTTATCTCCACTGGTTTAAATGTGTAAAGGTATTTGACTTGAGGAACCTGAGGAAGACTGAAGAAAAAACTTCTTCTGGCAGACGCTGTCCGTCTCAAAAAAAGTAGGTAGATCCCTTGTCATGAAGATTGTGGCTGTACAGAGAGTCAGAGCTGGCACAGTTCCCGTGTAGTAGAGTAGCTCACACGGCATTTCTGTATTTGTGATCAGAGATGAAGGGCTCCTAAGGGAGGATTAACAAGAGTATTTTTGGGGATTTCTCTGTGGCTTCCTAGAGATGCGCAGAAAAAGCTAATCTCTCTCTCTCTCGTTATTTAATTCAGCTAACCTAATTGGAAAGCCTCCTTAGAGCAGTCTCCGGCAGCTAGCTGTAGCAGCTGTACAATTAGTAGTGTCACCTAACGGGAGAGCAAAACAAGGAGCGGTAGGAAACTGGAGGTGGATGTTTCTGTGTATCTTAACAACCCTCCCAACAGCCAAGCTTGCTCAAGTGAACTCAGCTGTGAATTTTAAGAGCTTAAAAAAAAAAAAGGGAAAGTCTGAGTTTTTAAAGACTTAAAATTCTGAATGCCTCTATTTTCTTACCGCCAGTCTTGTTATGGTGTTAAGCTCCACAAAAGGTGGATTTGACCCCAGCGTTACTGTTTTGGCTTTATAACCCCCTTTTACTCCTTGAAGCATTCAGTTTTGGTGTTTTGGCATTGTTGTTGTTAATTTACAGATTAATTTATTAATGAAATTTTACACAAACATGACTGGATGTGGGGGCTGGTGGGCTCTATTGCCCATTCCTCGAGGTGTGAGCCATCAGGCTGGGGTGGGAAGAGGTGTATAATTAACTGCTTTATATATTTGGGGACAGTTCTCTGGCCTTTGTCCTCCCGGTTTGACTACTGGAGTATGCTTTATTTGGGGATAGCCCTGAAGCTCATTGAGAGCAGGAGCTGGCGTGGAGGAGAGCATCAGCCCCGGGGCTGACCGTGCTCCAGCAGGGCAGGAGGTGACGGAGCCGGTGGCAGTGATGCTCCCTGGCCGCACAGTTCAGGGCTGTACGTAGGCACCAGAGGGCAGAGACAGGTTTGCATTTGAGTCGCCAGCTTGGCACTTTCCAGCTTCGTATCATTAATTACCGTGATGCTAACGTCATTTAGCCATACGTGTATATTCAGGGAGTGTTTAATTAAGAGTATGTGTGGGGCAAGTCATAATTTCTCAATCTGTGCGGAGTTACGTGGTCGTCATATTTGAAATGTGTGACCCGTGGTTAGAAAGGATGGGTTTTGGAAGTGCTGTTAACCGAGTGGCATATGTCAGGGACTGGAAAATGTAGGCTATTTATAATTATCCACAGGTGGAGAGGGAGGCAGCAAAGCACAGTACCGGTAATAATTATCAGCAGTATAGAAGTTCATCTCTTAAGCCGTTGGGTCTAACGCACTAAAAAGTATTTGATCTGAAGTCTGGCACAGCCTTCAGATGGAGCCGTTCAAAGGCGTCCTGACCTAATTTTGCTGCGGAAGTGTGCGAGCCTTCCTCATTCCCCTAATTTCTTGCAGAAGGTTTCAATGATAAAGTCTTCATCCCCTACACGTGCATATATTTTACCGCAGAGCATTTGAATAAAAGCAGCCATTACAAGCCAGGTGGTAAATATAGCATGCAGCTTAATAGAAATGACCTTCAATTAAGCGGAGGCGGGCCCTTCTTCTGCGCTTTGCAGTTGTCAATTAGCTTCCCTTAAGACTTTTTTTCATTTGCTGTGTCTTTTTGTGACTAATTGCAAAGCCTGAACTGCAGTGCTGGCTCTGAGTGTACGAGTGAAAACTTTGTGTTACGCTGAACATCTCTAAAATGCGAAGCAGCTTATAAAAAAAAGTTTGCTTTCTTTTCTAGGAAAATAAATCATTAAATTATAAAACATTATCCACAGAGCTGTGTAAATTTATCAGTTAAAGCATATAGCATAAGTATTTTGACTTTCCTTTGGATAAATCAAAGCAGATTGTAATGATATTATGTCTTAATGGGCTTTTATCTTCAAAAGAAAATGGGGAAAAAAGAAGTCTATTTTTCAATGGTGGTACGATAGAGCGTACTGCAGCGATGGGTAGTGCTCCATGTTATTGTCTGTGTAGGTGTAGGCTGTTTTTATCAGAAGATAAAAACAAACAAAGCAACCTGAACTGAGGGCTTTTAAATTCTGTCTAAGCTGTCACTTGTATGTTTTCTCATGCCGTTATTACTGCAGTGGTGGTGTAAGACTACTGGTTTCCTACCAGAAATGTCACTTTTTGTTCAGTGTGGGTTTTTTGACTTGTGCTAATGGTATTTTTGAGCAATGCTGTGCAGTACATGGTAACTATAGTGCACTTAATTATAATTTGTATCTGAAGTTCTTTATTTGCTCTTTTTCTCTGTAGTTTCTTGTGCTTCCAAACTCATTAGACTGATCTTTTTTTTTTTTCTTTCTCCCTGCTGCTGCAATCCAGGTAACTGTTAGCATTGGCAGCGCTCTTCAGTCTCATGTTGCAAGTACAAGATCCAAGAGCAGAAGAAAAGGTGGATGAAAAACTGGGCCTGCTCTGGTCCTTTGCCCATCCTCAGGAATCCTTCTGCTCACTCAGCTCGCGGCTGTGAAAAGTGGGGAGCGGGGAGGGGATGGTTAGGAGTGACTGGAATACTGGCAGAGCTCTTGGCGGGGAGGAGATGCTGGACTGCTGGCACGTCTTGGCCAGACCATAATTCAAGGAAAAACGTGGAGGTGACTGGTCTGGGGTGGAAAAGAGTCCCTGTATCAGGGATACTAGCTCCATCTTTGACTCGTCAGCTGTGTCTGTTTGACAGCACTGGAGCACGCAAACCAAGTGTTTAAGCAGACATGGATGATTTGAGCACCGCATCCCTCATCCCTTTTGGTTTTTGGAAAGTGAGTGTGTGGAGCCAAAGTTTGCAGCTTGGCATTTCTCTCTGCTCTTCAGGTTTTCTTGGAAGCCTTTGTATTCTCCTCTCGGACTGGGGGAGGACGGGAATGGCGGGTGCAAAGTGCTGATGAAGCTGGTGCTCCGCCTCTGACCGACAGCATCGTTTCAAAACTTATTTTTGTGCAAATCGCCATCTGACTGTTTAAGTGATCAGTAACTGTGCTCACCCAACTGGAGGGGGAGCCGGCTGAAGTCAGGATTAGTTGGAGAAGTATCAGGTTACTGAGGGCACTATAATCAAGGTGACAGCTGCTTTCCTTATGCTATACTGAAACAAAATATCCCAAACCGTTCGACAGAGCCTCACCAAATACATTAACCTCAGTGCTTTTACTCTTTCCACAAGTTGGTGGAATACTTAGCACTGTTGGCTAATGAGATATTGGAGTGCTAATCTCTTTCCATGGAAACCAGAGGGGAAAATGTTGAGTATCGCTACCCCAAGAGCACGGGTGTATGCTTGCACCAATGAACATTTTCAAGGCAGGCGGCACAGGGAGGGAAGTGGTTTCTCCCTGGGGTGCTTGCGCACCCACTGTAGGTGCTGAGCATGGCACGGGGGGAAGAGGAAAGGTGGGCTCCAGCGCAGCCGGGGGGATTATCTGTGGCTCAGCAACTGCTGTCTGGATGCTCGCTTCTCCATACCCTGCGTGGTGAGCAACCTGTTAACACAACCCTTTCTCCCTCCCACCCCTTCCGAGGTATTTACACTTGCCCTTAAGTAACCATTTCTTTCTTTGGCTACTTAAGCTGACACACGTTGAGATACTCAGGAGTGAAAAATGGGAGGTGCTACTTGAAATAGCATTGATGTGCTGTTCGGGAGAAGCGTGTTTGAGAAGCAGGCTATGAGAGTCCTCTCTGAGCTCTATTTATACCTCCCTTCTAATAATACTAGTTGATATTCTTTTATTTTGTTTTTAAACAAAACTCCTGTGGGTGTCTTAGCCACAGAAAAACACAACAATACCTTCCTGGGTTTTGGGTGAAGTTTGTTTCCAGTGATGAAGGGCTAGTATGTGTGGAGAAGAGGTTTATGTGAAAGAATAAGATAAATGAAGACCACGAGAAATTACTAGTCCTGGGCTTTATTGTGGGATTGTGACTAAAGTTTTAGGAATCGTCCTCTGGTACAAAGCCTTTTCTTAAAAGGTTCCTCTTCAGGGAGAACTAGTCTTAGGCTGGGTTTCTGGATTGCCAGAGCCGTGCTCCCGGAGCAGTCAGAGGGCTGTAAGCCCTGGTTTCCTTCAAGGCAAAGGGGTCCTTTTCCCAGGCCTCTGCAGAAGGGTCTGCTGCGACAGACAGCATCAGAGTTTGAACTGGGAAGCTTGAATCTGTAAAGACAGCAGGGATGAGAGATGCAAAAATTGCAGCGGGGAAAGGCAAGGATAATCTTCCGATTGGTGAGCCTCACTGTACAGGAAGCGTAGCTTTAGCTGCTTCATGCCGACGGCCACATCCCCTTTCTGATTAGGATGGGCAAGAACAAGGAGCAAAAAGACTCTGAGAAAATCAACTTGATTAAACTTGACTTACACAGGTCTGATAAAGTTCACCAGGAGTTTCACTGAGTGCATTTTAAGAGATGGCTGTAAAAGCCTGAGGCAGGTGGAGCTGCAGCAGGAGGGAAGGTGGGCAGTCTCCAGCTGCAGGGTTTGCAGGAGGCTCCTTCCCCACCACGAGCTCCCTCCACGCAGCCCTCCTGTTCCACTGGGCTGCCAGCGTGACTGGAAACCTCCCCTTTCCCTGGCCACAGAGCCTTCTCCAGCTTATGGAAAAGCACATCTGTATCTCACTTCATTTGTGGTCAATGACGTGAAATGTTTCCAGAGTTGAGAGTACGTGCTGAGCAGTGCTGATACTCCCGTCAGGGCGAAGAAACAAGGTGAGAGTTAAGGTATTGGTAGAGCATGAACTCCGTATTTCCTGGCTTGCAGCTGCTTGATTATTTCAAAGGACCTAGTTTATCCTTTTATCTTTGCTCAGTCGCACCTAACTTGGGCAAAGCCTGTACTGTGTGGGGACCATGTTGGAAGACGTGCATTTTGAAGTGGAGAAACTGCTCAGTAGTGAGGAAGCATGGTTATCTGACAAACAGCTTTTTTACCTCATGATTTTTACTCTTAGAAGGTCTGGAGCACTAGGTGCCCCAATAACAAATCTCCCATGAGCAGGAGACTAAGTGGTGTAGGCCACGACAGCCACGGTTGCATCCAGGCTTTCCCAGGGGGGCTGGTTAACCTGAACCCTTGCAGGAAGGATGGCTGGGGTGTGCCAAGTCCCCACTCATGCAGCAGAGATCCTGCATGCCTCCGTTTTCAAAATTCTTGAGGTTTTTTTTCCTTACAATGCACGTAGAGGCTGAAACTGTAAAGCTGACCTCTTGCATGAGGTGGCAGCTTCTTCCAACGGAGAAGGAACAAACACCAAGAAAATTTGAGGGAGAAGTGTTCCAATAAGAATTTTTTAGGGCTATTTTGTTTTCTTTTTCCATAATTATTTTTAATCCTCTCCTGCTGGCAGCGTAAGAGGCATCAGAAGAAGGCAGTGTGTTTATTAGGTGTGGTGCAGGACTTGTGAAGCCTAACCAAAATGAATAGGCTTCACTAGATGGGCATTGAGTACATGCTCTGGAAATAACTCCTTCATTCTCTCTTGGGGTTTGGGAGATGAAGGGGGACTTTCTTTCAGCCCTCCTACTTATTTTAGGTAATATGCTGACACGCCAAGCAGAGCAGGATTTATTTTTTCTGATGCTGGGAGAAGAAGCCCGTGATTAAGAAACTCTGGCAGTTTGTGACTCTTAGTTTGTTTTCTTGCATTTTTGATGCTTGTGTTTGTATGCTAAGGTGTTCACAAAAGCATAAGAAAGTGTATTTTGGGGAAAGTTGTGAAATGATGACATTTTCTGAAAGGACAGTGTGTCTCTTTTGGCAACATCATGGTCAAACAAGTAAATAATGTATTTTGGTATGCAGCCTAATTTTGAAAACACTGTCGCTCCCAGCAGAGGTGCCAGGAGGTGAAGGAGTTGCATTGTCTCACCAGTCCCTGAGCCGCTCACCTCCTTCAAACCGGTGCTTCGTGAGGGAAGCATGATAGTGTTGCAAGTAACGTTGTGAGAGGTGATGGCAAAGGCGATTTATTTGTGGGACTCCAAAAAGATGATCTGGGGAAGTGGAGGTGTGTCTGCTACTGTAGCTGCTCTTCTGAAAGCAGAGGACCGCTTTCACTAGGAGAAGCGGGACAGAGTGGCAGGTTGGAGCAGACTATTCAGGTGGAAAAAACCCAAATACCCCTTATGGTATTTCACATCTGAACTGATGTGAAAATACACAAACCGATGACTGTTATGTCAATACTTCAGCAAAACGTAAGAAATTTCTAGCTCCTATTGCAATGCCAGCAAATCAGTTACTGCTTTGTTCTGCTCATGTACAAAGTAAAGTACCTGTATTTTATCAATTTTATCTTTGGAAATCTATGTGATTCAGGGCTTTCAGCATATGAATTAACCAAGTTAAGGGTTACGCATCACAGTGCATGTGGTTATGATGCTCTTACATGATGAAAATTAGCTAATATTTTATATGAGCTATTAAAACATATTTAGCTTTTATCTAATAAATATTTATTAGCTTCTAAATATCAGCATTCATGCCTGATAAATGAGCTTCTCCAGGAGGCAGCTTCAGCTGGGAAGGCATCTCTCTCCTGCCCTCTCTGCACAGTTCTACATTAAGCAACGTCTTTCCCACCTGCTGCTTTTTGCCCACGGTTGGAATGTTCCTTTTCAGAGCTTGTCACTGAGTCTGGATGGAGATGTGAGTATCTTGCGCTTCCCAGCACTGAAAAAGGGGCCAGTTCTCCAGGACAAATCCTCTTAGAGATGTGAATTCGTTTGCTTCGCAGGGAGGATTGAAATGGATCAACTACTCAAGCGATGCTGTGATTTCTCCTCCTTGGGAGTTTAGGTAGATATGCATGTCACACAGCTGAGCTTCTGAACACATTTTTCTTTTTAAAATATGCTTTTAAATGTCAATGTACTCATCTCTGAAACTTAAGCATCCAGAATTGACAGGTGCTTTTTTAGGACTAGACAGTCTTTGTGGAGAGGCAAGTGGGAAGGCAGTACTAAAATAAAGCATTAGACTATTTGGGATTGCTGGTTCAGCTTTAGTTTCAGGCGATGACAAGTCTGGCTATGCTACCGGTGCCATTTTCCAGGACACTGTGGACCATGCGAATGCATGTAGAGTTCGGGGGGCAGGGGGCAGGATTTTCTACAGAACAGGAAAACAATAGTTCATCTGTGTGCATTATGGCTGTTCGATGGCAAGGGCAAAACTCCATTTATATATGGAAGCATTGCATGTTACAAGGGGGAAAAAAGGCAGGACAAGGGGGAGCTAAAAAGAATTGGCCAGAATTGTATTGGTTTGTTTGTTAAGAAACAACAGACTAGGTACAAACACACCAGAAGAAAAGATCCACCCCAAAGTCTTAACTGATTTTACCATCATCAGCGACAGCCTACCAGGCTAGCCTTGAACAACAGCTTGGGATATGCTGCTGGGTCTTTCAAAAAGAAATGATTGGTAAGCGGTATTTTGCTGATGCATTAAGTGGCAGTTTGCTGCAGAATTGCCTTGGGGAATCAAAACAAGTTAGGGACTTTACTTTTTCAAATACAAAGTTTCTATTGCCTAGCAGTTCAGGGATTTCCATGCATCAGCATGATCTGCACGGATTGTGGAGCCGGATTTAGTTATATGCTTTTACCATTTAAAAAAGTCAACACTTCTTAGCAATTTTGTATAAGATACTGTATTAATTTCCTTTTCAGTTAGTGTGTTCTGTGTTTTTTTTTTTTTTTTTTTAAAGAGACCGCAGCATATGAAACTTTGAGGATTAAAAGTAACTTTCAAGGGTGTAATTACAACGCAGTTCTTTGCTGCATTACACTTGTTTTGTAAACTGTCGCTATGCAGCTGAACTTACCCTTTGAATGAAGCCTTATGTACCACCAGAGTTAATATTTAAACCAAACCACCCGCTTAAAATTGGCTACCCATTACCCCAGTTACATTAAATTAGAAACTCTGGTAACAAAGTGAAAAGGTTCTTGTTTTATAGCATAAGCCGCTTTCCCACCCTCAGGCAGCAAACTTATTTTAAGTCTCCTGCTCTGAAGAAAATAGAGTTCAGTCCTCCAGCTGCACATGGCCGTCTCCACGCCACTATCCCAGATGCATAATTCATCCCATAGCTAGTGGGCATTCATGCAATACAGTAAATGGCGATGGCTCCTTTGAGCCTGCCGCGGGTGAACAGCGGCACCGGGGCTGCGGTGCCTGCGCTCGCGTACCTGTTCCCAGCTCAGCCTCTTCCGTCCTGGGCCCGTTGGGAAAGGTGCCCTAAGGACGACACAGGCAGCTTGGCAGCCTTGCCGGGGCATCCGGCGACCCTTCTGCTTTTGGCAAAGTAAAGGCTGACCTTTCAGGCACTTAACTGATGTGGAAACTTAACCTGATGTTGTCTTGGTTGAATGCAAAGCAAAGAGTTGTAGAAGTGAACAGACCTCAACTTTGCTGGTATCCTTTGGATGAAAATATATTGCTTCAAGCTTTACAGAAAATGATTATGTTCTGAATTTGTATAGGAAAAAGCAGTTTTGTAAACTATATAACTGCTGTGTGATGTATTTTTCTTCCTTTCCTCTTTTCCACAAACCAGTACTTGTTTCTTCCCCTCCATCGCATCAATGGTACTTGTTACTGCCACCGAAAATGGAGAGTTGGGATCAAGATTGTGTTCGCTGTTGGATATTCAAGTGCAGCATAAAGTAGCTTGTTAATAATAAAGCTCATGTTAATAGCAAACTTTTCCTCGTCTGCTTCTGAGCAAAATTTTCTAGAGCATTTCTTAATTTCCATTAAGAAATTTGGGATACTCCTGCTTTTACTCTTGGTTGTATCTGAGCAAATGCCATCGACATGAGGGAAGTTTGTGTTGTAGTAATTGGAGATCTTACTCCAGCATACAAAAAAAAAGCTGTAGCTTTGGAGACACTGGAGGGTGGAATAATCTCAGGTAGAAAGGGGAATACAGAAAGGTGGTGTTGTTTCTTTTAGAGAGTGAAAGTATGACAAAGATAGCTGACCTGTTCCTTGTTTTGATAATAGATACATACACATCCATTTCTCTACTACTTCGATGTTTACAGCAATAAACATTGAGCAATGAAAATAAATATGATATGTCAGAGAAAGGTAGAAGTTTAGGTGGCTTCTCAGCAAAGGGAGGAGATGCTTTGAAGTCTGTCCTGTACAGGTGCAGAGTGACGAGCACACAAAACTTTTCATTCATTACGATGCCTTTCAAAAGAGATTTTTTTAATAGGCTTCCCCAAAGTGATTTTTTAAAAAAAAAAAAAAAAAAAAAAAAAGTGGTTTCTTCCTTGCTCACAGCTCTCTTCATCCCTCTGCCGAGCCATTTTTGTAGCTGTATCTCTGTGTACATGTAGGATGTAGATTTGGCAGAACTTCATTTATTTAGGAAAGGAAAGTGCTTTGGTCATGCTAAGTATCCATCAGTGACTCTGATGGATGCAGAGAAGTATTATCTGTTTCATGGTTACGACTTGAGGAAATTAATCCCCAAATTAAGTGGATGCTTGAACCAGTGGGAGAATGGTATTCAGAGAAGTGTGGCCGACTTTATTTCCCAAGTATGTCCCTAGTGCCGGCAGTGGGGTGGGCAGCCCTGCTGCCTGAGCCCCACTGCCAGCTCCCTGTGGGGCTGGTGTCCCAAGCCCCCTGTGGCACCTCTGCAGAGGTGGAGGAGGGCTGGGGTGGCTCAGAGGCTCCCCGGCTCTGCTGCCAGCTGTGTCCTTGCTGGGGAGGAGGAGGGACGGGCGTACGGCTGGGAACCCCATGCTGCCATGTGGTCCCTGCTCGGTTGCGCCACCGACCCTTTCACCCTCCTGTAGCTGAGGGTCTGGGCTGCCCTGCTGTTGGCGTGTGATGACCACGTGGGACGAGCGCTGCCTGGGGTCTGCCTGTGGGCCAGGGGCCACGGCTTGGCCATGTGGCCTCAGTAGCTGAAGCCAAGCTAAATCAAGAAGCTTGAGGATTTCAGTCATCAAGGCAGAGAGGTCAAGCTGGCAGCAATTCCTTGTTGCAGCAATCAACATCTGTTAGCGCGTGTGCTTTGCTCTGCTGGATGATGGTCTTTTTTTTGCTGGGATTTAGGACAACCTCAGTCTCCACTTTACTTATGACTAGGCCATGCTGAAGAAAGTGTTTTGGTTGCATAACACTAAACAGTGATTGATCCATCACTTGGCTCTCTTCAGCTTCTGCTGATTGTCGACCTTTAAAACTTTGTGCAACTGTGATACAGTTTGTGTTGTGACAGGTATAAGCTGGGCTCCAGCTGGGCCTCATGTGTTTGATATGTGCAGTAGGTGCTCTCTGGGGAGGCTGGTGGTGATGTTCAGGTTAGATGGATCCCACGCATTATTCTTTGTTACTCTTGCATCTGTCTCATTTTCTAGGACCTCTTAAATGTTTATAGTGCCAAATAAAAAGATCATAGGGGTTTAAAGTACAAGCACAAACTTGTATGGTGTCTTAAAGTATTTTAGAGTTGCAAATAAGTAAATAAAAAAGTAAAAAAAAAAAAGAAGAGAACTTGTATTTTCACAGCAGTTCTTTACAGCATGAATTAAAAAAAAAGAAAAAAAAGCAAATCAGATGCAATCCATGACTTAAGCACATGCTCCAGGTTAAGCACGCTGAGCAAGCCCAAATGGGGTCCCTGGTGGGACTCCTTGTTTTGCATAAAGTGAGACATGCGTGGGGGCATCTGGTGGAAGTCCAAGCTCAGAGCCACAGGTCATGGGTAAGCCCTAACCCAAACGTGCTAGCAGGGCACTGGGCCCAAATTGACCCAGTGTGTTCTTTGGAGGGCTTGTTGACTCTGTTAAAATGCTCCACAAAGTGGTTTCACGGTTTTGGATTGATCTAAGATGGGCCAGAGCATGCCCTTGTCTGCTGGAGATCTGTTTATTTATTTACGAACTTACAAAATAATGTAGTCAATTTTGGTGCTCTGGAGGGAGGAGAGAATGGTACAAAATTCAGTACAAGCACCGAATGGCATGAACGCTTAGACTAACACTGCACAGGTCGTTCTATTCAGTACTGTATCTCAGTGAAAAGGCTGTGAAGGAAGCAAAACCCACCAAGTGGCGCGTTGGGAGGAACAGCCTGCGTAGCCCAGGCTGAGCAGGAGGAGCTGACAAACTCAGAGAAGAGGCAGCTGGCTGCCTTGCAAGTTTGTCCTAGGAACCGTTGCTTCTTTTAAAAAATAAAAAATGAATCAAATTATATATACCGAAAGCAGTTTATATGCTGTGTTTGGCAATTAAAGTTAGGAATGCAGCTGAGAAGGGGGATGCAGATCACTGCAGACAAGCGTGGAATTGTCTCAGTGGAAAAGATGAGTATCTCCAGAAAAGCCTCCTATACAAGCAGCTCACTTATTTTGGTCAGCCCTTCAGAGAGGGAATTGAAATGACAGACATCTGTGAGTCTTGACAAGTTTCCACCATGCTAACTAGAAGAAAGGATATTTCTTCTGTGCCTCACGTGAAGGAAAGCAGTGGTTGTCATTGCCTGTGTAATTCTGTTACCCATCGTTCCTAAGCGTGACTGAAGCACAACACATGTCTGATGTCCCTGTTTCGGTTAAGTAATACTTTCCATCCCAAGCTCTTCTTGCAGACTTATTTGTGAAGCACTCTTGTTTTTCTTACTTGATAACCGGCAGTTGCCTGCTCTTCTCTCCTCCCAAACCCTCACCCCCGCCCCAAACTCAAACTATTAAGCAGTGTAGGGATAAACCCATGGCATCTTGCCTGCCTTGGAGCTGCAGCCCAGGCCTGGCTGAAGCCCAGGCTGCTGGATGGTCACCGCCTTGCTCCTGCTTGAGGATACTCCACACAGCACAAGCAGTGGATGTTTGCAAGGGCTGGAATCGCACCGTAGTGCCTGGGAATCTGCGGCTGTGTACTTTGGTCTAGCGTTGAGTTGGCCAGCTCGTACCAGGTGTAGGTACTGGTCTAGCAGTGCAGAGGTTGTGTGCATGAACCTCAGCGACGTTGCAGAGTTGGGCCCTCCAGAGTTGAAGCCACATGTGACACACAGACTGAGGCTTAATTCTGCTCTTACATTCCTGGAAGTCGTTTATATTTCTGATTCTGTTCTTTGTTTCCTGCCAGAGAAGCTGCCAGAGTGTTCCATATAGATCAGGCACAGATGAGGTGTAGTTTATTGGGGTGGGGTACTTCGCTTGAAACTGTGCTCACTCCTGTGTCCCTCCGAAGCTGGTTGCTCTGCCCCTGGACTGGGGAGCCAGCAGGATTTGTAGGCACGTACCCTGTGGCGAGTGCAGTAAGGTCGTACCTCCGAAGCCCGTACCTCCGAAGCAGTCTGCTCCATTCCAGAGGATTGGCAAAGCCAAATCCTTTGCGCTCTGCCGTTAGGCCTGGCAGATGAATGTGATTAAAAGTAGATCTGACCGCTGTTTGAATTCCCAGGTGGCTGAATTTCCATGTATTAGGACTTTCACCATAATTTATCCTCTTGGGGTGTATTAGTGATGAAAAGCTGCCTTTCTGCAATCACAGTTTTATTCATCATGTTTTGTTTCTGCAGTTGCCTAGCCTTTATGTCACTCATCTTTGCTAGTAGGTGGCTTTTCCTGCTGTAAAATTTGAGGTACTCTATTGAAGAGAAGCTATACTGGGAAATTACACCTTTATTACACCTGCCCTAGTATGTCCTTTTCTTCCTTTCTTTCTCTCTCCATCTTTCTCATACCACTTCAGCCTCGGAGCTCAGGTGATGAGACCTCCTTTGCTCTCTGTTAGTGAGGCCTTCCTGCTGTTTGAGGAGTATCCGGCAGGCAGCGACCTGCACCTGGATGCTCACACGTTACACGGCAAACCCTGGCCTGGGTGTGCAAGGTGCTTGCTGTGGTACCCGCTTCTCCCGTGGGCAGGTCCGTCTGGTGATGGAGGGCTGGTCTCCTCCTGAGGCTGCCTTGCCAGCAGCGAAGGGAGGGTGGTGTCTTGGAAAGTAGAAGAAACTGATGTGGGCTGCATGGCAAAGTGGGTTTTCTTTTTGGCAGCTGTTTTATTTGACTGAAATTCCAGCAGCCGTGATTCGTGCGTGACTCTTGGGGAAGCAGGTTCCCAAATCGTATTGGTGCAGTGACTTGGCTGGTGCCAGCAGTTGATACGACCTGTAGTTGTCCCTCAAGGTGTGTGACACCTGCTTGTGTAATGTTGATAAAAGCAAAATATGCAGAGGAAGTTGTTTCCCCTCCTCTTTTCCAAGGGAAGCTTCAGCTTTGGACCTCTCTCCTCTCAGATATGCCAAGGCAGCACACCTCAAAAAAGGCGTTGTCTGAGTTTGAAAACACAGTGTAATCTGCAATGTGGGGTTTCTGCTAGCATGCCACCTCACCCTGCTTTGCCAGCCTTTTGAAGAACTTGACAAGGAAAGTATAATGTATAGTTTATGACATGTTTGTACAGAAACGACAGTATTTTACCATAGACCCATATTTTTCATTCTCTTCCCATAACTCACCTTAAACTGCTTAATTTTAGAAAGCGTATGCATTGTAATGTTATTTTTTCTGGTTTTATATCCTTTACATATATTCTGTGGGAAGTTTTTATAAAAATATACTTTTTTTTTTCATTGTTAACTTCCTATGTCATTTTCTTCAGCATTGTACGAAACTGAATGAACATTCCTCTTGTTTCTTGAAGCATCTTACCTTTGTTAGTGTATAATGTTTCTGCAATTCATTAAGTTTATAAGAGTTTCTTCGTAGTGAATGAAAAGAATTGCAGGTATTTCAGGAATTTATGAATAGCTATTTCATAATAAAAGGCTAATAAGAGGGGAGCATTTTTTTCCCGGTAATCTGAGTTTCAAGAGAGGTGAGTACTAAGAGCTCAGTGTTACAGCCTCCTTGCTAAAACTTGATACTTCAGCTGTACAAAAGAAAGCTGTAGTCTTCAATGAGATTGCAGAGAGATAAAAATACAGATCTGTGCTGTGTCAGAGTATTTCTCGCCACAGCACTGAGTGAGTGTTGAGGTCTCTTTATCTAAACGAGAAGTGACAGCAGTGTTGCCTTCAGCATGGCCAAGAGCTAAGGTAGAGGGAGAGGGACTGGATAACGAGTCCCATTTGAGCGTCTGTAAAAAGTAAATAACTAAATTACTTGCAAATTCTATAGTTTGCTGCAAGTCTATCTCTGGTAAGGAGCGTTAAATAATTTTGATTTGGAAAGACATCTTGGGACGACTCTTTTACCTTTTAGAATAGTAATTCTGCTAGATTTGCTTTGCTCTATATAGTGAATTGCAGTAGCTGCTGTGAGAGCCCTTCGACCTTAATGCCTTCCTTTTAGGAAGTGCTATTGCTAATGGGAAGTTGTGCAGATTAGGTTATATCAGTGCCTGGTTTCTATCAAACAGCTTGGCAGGAATTGCTGCATTCTCTGCTAATAGATTCGGTCCTGTAATGGTGTATCTTTCTAAACGCAATCTCAAATGAGATGCTGTAGTATGACTTTTGTTTCATGACTGTACTTAAGAGTATTGCCTTTAAATCATGGATGCTTATTGCGCTTCAGCTTATTTATGTTTAATTTTTAAGCAGGGATTCCCTTGAGCTAGGTACTCAGTTTTATTTAAGGCACATAATAAGGTAAGTATCAGATGTGGATGATTGTCTAACGGCCATGGATTTTCACAGTATAATTAAGGTTAATGTTTTCCTAAACTTACTTGGTTTTGTATCTTTTTCAATTACTGTCCAATATAAAAGATAGGTTTGTAGGCTACCTCTGTTCTAATTTTTTTTTCCCTAATGTGATTTAATTATTTCTGAGGGGGAAAAAAACCTCTCTGGTTTGTCTTCAGTGTTTCAGCAACCTATAATCTTAGAAGAATATGCTAAAGCCTGAATTTGGCTAAACTTTTCTTTTTCCTCTCTCATCAGTAATGATCAGGAACAGGTTTCCATAATTTAAGGCTGCTTCTTCCAAGGGCAGTAATATTACCTGTGCTGTGGGTTCAACCCACACAAGATGGGTTTCATTACAGATGCTGAAGAGGGGACATCTCTCAGTCAGTAGTTCCAACAAAATAAAGGTCTTTTTTTCCTGTTGTCAAAAGCATCCTTAGGATTTTGCTATTGGGGAAAGTTATCCCCAAATTAGTAAGTCTAAATTTACGCGTAGTACTTACGCTGTATCAATTTTGAAAATAATGTTCATTCCTTCCTAAAGTAAGAGGCATTTGATTTAATGCTACTGGTTCAAGGCAGTATCAGCAAGACATAGACAAATCTTGCCTGTGTATTTGAAAGCAGTAGAATCATTTAGATGATGTCTCACTTAACACAGGAAAAATTTTAGGCCCAGGTAATAGAGTTCACTGAGCAAGTTTAAACTGGGAATGTGTTTTCTGCTTTAAAAGGACAGGACATACACAGAGTACGCAGCTTGCTACTGACTTCTAGTTACCTTTGACTTGTTATTGCAGCAACTATGCTTCATGTGAAAATCAAGGAAATTTAGATGTATATGCAAGTTTTCTAAACAGATAAAGATTAAAAAACCCCCCGTCTGTCCCTCCCCCAGCCCATGTTCTGATCCTCAAGCTGTTGTGAGGAGTTTGTGTATTGTTTTCTGTTCCTCACAAGAGGTACTTCTATTTAAAATAAATTAAAAGCCCCTGTGGGAATGCCTGTTCTGTAGGAAGCTGTCAAGGCTTTCTAGTTGTATATGCAGTAAAGCTTACGTGTTACTTGCACAAAAGTTAATTGCTCCTATGTTTAACTTAATCACAGACCTCAAGCATAAAAAGGAATTAAAATCTTGTCCTTCCTTAGTGGTGGCTGGATTTTGTGAGGGGTTTTTTGTGTGTGTGTTTTTGTCTTATGTATAGAGCTTTATTTTTTTCTAAAATTGTCTTTTTATCCCCTTTAGAATTATTGCAATAAAGCAAAATGCCTATTTTAAATAGAAGTGAGTGCAGTATGGAGTACAGTCATGCATTTATTTATTTTTTTTTTGACTGCCCATACAAATTACATTCTACATACCATGCTGCAGTGTGTTAGTAGGCAGTCTGATTTATGGTTGAAGAAAAATACCATTGCTAGTGTTTTTGAGAGCCTGGGAAGGAAGGAAATAGGTAGCCTTTCTGGTTAGCTTTCAGTGGTGTGCTCTGAAATGCTTCACCTTCAGTCAAGAGAACAAAAGCCCTCTTGTTGGTTTATGAGGTTTTGGGGTGTGTGTACACCCTAAAAATGTCGTAGTAGCATTTATTTTGGAAGCTTTATTTGGAGCTTTCATCAAGACCTTGATGAGGAGGGGAGAGCTACTATCAACTCCCCTGCCTGGCCAATTTCTGGCTTAATCCAGCCAAGAGGGAAACATCAGTAATAATGCATCAGCCTTTGCAAATCCTGCCTGGACCTGTCTCTCTGGCCTTAAAGAAAGAATGAGATGTTCACCAAGATTTTCTGCTAATCTCTGTATAAATATGGCTGGTGATCTGTACAATGAGAAACTCTGGAACGAGAAGATTTACAGGTGTTTTAACACAGGCAGCTGGTAATGCTTCACTTTGCTGTCTTCAACTGCCCATCTAATATAAGATCCAGTTCAGGATTGCAGCCTGCAAGCCCTTTTTAATGTCCTTTGAAGATTTGCCTTGGTTTTGCAAAAGGACCATGTGGCTGAGAACTGCTGAAAAGCTACATCTGTGTAGTACATCTGTAAATCTGTGCAAATCACCTCGTAGCTATGTGCACTGAAATGATAGTACAGCTTGCTCCAAATCAGAATATTTTCTCCAGCTCTTATGCCGTAGGTACGACTAATGTGACATCTTCTAATCCCATGCCTGTGTCTACAGGCATAAGACTGAAAATTGTTTTCTGTGTAGTTGGGGAGCCCAGGGCTGGTGAAAATGCTGATCTCTCACTGCGCAGCCAGGAGGGCTCAAGCCTGGTGAGAAGGGTGCCCTCCTCTTTCCCAGCATGGCCTCGTTAGCTTTTCACCGTGGCAAAGGGGAGGAGGATTGTTCCTTCCAGAAGAAGCTGTGGCCGCTGTAGCACCCTGCGCTCCCGCAGCCTCTTGAGGTGGATGTGTCGGAGGAGGCAAGGGATGAGGGGAACTTAGTGATCTGTAAGAGAGCTCAACAGGGCGCTGCACAGTTTAGACGTGCTCGTTCCCATAGCAGGAGCTATGGCTGGTTCTCAGGGTCTTTCCCACAGCAGCAAGGGGAACCAGTTTAAGCAACTCTAAGTTGTGGTGAGGAAGGCAAAGATTGGGGTTCTTGGTTTTGTAGTTATTAGAAAAATTGTCTAATAGATAATTACAAAGATGTTAGTGTTTTTCTCACTTCTATAAGAAACAGGTTATTTAAATTAGCTTTGAAGGTTTGGAAACTTTCTTTTTCTGTGCTTGGCATTTTTAGTTAAAAAAGGCAACCTGAGAAAAAAAATTCTGGAGTGTAGTTCTTCTATCCTGTGTAATCATCTTGCACACATGGGATACGGAAGTGTGTTGTCGTCTGCTGTTGTGAGAAACATCCAGGGGTTTGGCCCAGACCTCATCATCTGAGGAGTTTCTAGGTGCTGTAAGTGGACTCTAGAAGACCTGTTGGGTGACACCCTGGAGCGCTCTCCAAAGCTTGCCCTGCTGTGCGGGAGTTACTGTCACTGAAGGGTGATAAGCCAGACTTCGCTCATGTTACATTCAATACCTGTGTATAGGGAGTATGTGCCGAGGTTACAAAGCTGCATGTTGCAGAAGTGTTTCAGACATCTGCACAAGCTTCGTTCAGGGTCCTTTGTCTTGTATGCCACAGACCAGTCCCTGATTCGGAGACAGCCTCCTCCTTCTGCCTGCAACTCCTGCCCTCCCAGTGTGAGACAGAAAAGACAAATGATCTTAACTTTTTGTGCCATTTGAGATACCTTCCAGCACTGGGAGGTCTGCACAGTCCCGGAAGGTGTGACGGGACCTGCAGGAGGCACGTGTCTGTCTGGAGCAGGAGCTGGGGACAAGGCAGGGTGGTTGAGGCATCCCAAGCAGTGCTATGTGCCTGTCTTTACTCCCCTGGCTGCAGCAACTAGATTTCCACTGATTAAAATAGGATTTTGGACACTGAGCTCAAGGCAAATGCCTGCCTAAAAGTAGGTGTCTTTGGAGCTAAATCCCTCACTTTAAGCCTGGCCCTCTGGGCAGTTGGGGCTTTCCAAGAATGGGTTTTAAATTCTCTATGCTTGTTTGTGCTTTTTCTCTTTTCCTTTTCCCCTATCGCTGATGAACAGCGATGGTACTTCAGCTTGGGGCCAGGAAGCACGCCGATATCCTGTAATTGCCTCTCAGACGTTAGCTGGGAAGTTGCTTTTGTATAATTGTCTTGTTTTGTTCTTGGCTTGTTTGTTCCCACAGCCTCCTATTACATTAGGACAATATGTCCCTCTCGGAAGGTTTTCTAAGCCACTGTAAGGTAATTTCATCTTACTGACCAGGATACCATTGTCTGTAAGTGCATTATATGCAGGTATCTGTAGGGGGTTTTCATACCGTGTGGGCATTTATCAATAGCCTGACTCAAAAGAGAAGGTGACGCAGGAGTAGGAACTGGAGTGCTGTCTTATGCTGAGGGAATAGGTCCTTATTGTCTGTAGGTAGAATAGGTGTGTAATAACCAGAAATTTCAAGCACTTTTTAACAGGAGCACATCTCACATTTACAGGTTGGCCTTAGGTCAATTTTTCTGCTATTCTGTAATTGATAAGTATACAATGCTCTTATCGAAGAGCATTACATATACTTATGGTCCATGAAGGATTTAGTAGGTAAAATGTCTCTAAAATGATAATCAGCATGTTTAACGGCAGCAGTTTCCTGCCATGCAATTCAGGTTTGATTCTTTTCACCTCTAGCAAACTCCATTAGTTTCTCATTTCACACCTGGGAGATTTCTGATGCTAACTGTGTTGCAGAATTTCAAGAGGCTGTCTTGCTTGCGTTTGGATGCCGGTCTTACTGCCTCTGATGATTTTAGGAATGAAGCTAAATTTACATAGAAAAGAACTGTGAATTTTGAAGTGGTTTGACTGGTTTCTGTCTCACTGCATGATAGATATGGGATGTTTAATTTTAAGCCTTAATAGATTACACTTCATTCTCATTGTGCATGAGAAAATAAAGTAAAATACACAGTCTGCAGGTTTTACAAACCATTACATCCTTCCGAGATAGCGCAGATCTGAACAGTTGTGTCTCTTGTGGATTTTCATTACTGTATCGCAATGCAGCTACTCCTTTGGTTTCCATTCCTCAAAGTGTCATGTGGAAAATCTTATTTCTAAAGCATTATGTTCAGCGTGCATTCTCCTGTACACACTGGATGGCATTGAGAAAGGATCTGATATATGTTACTATTCATTTAATGACTGTACAGGGTAGAATTAACAACTGGAGGAGAGTTGCAGTGCTCCAAGTGTGGAACAATATAACTTTCGTAGCAGTCATCAAGTGACTATAAGCAGCATTAGAAGAGGTAAAAAGTTTACCTGGAAGAATTTTTTTGGCACATAGTACTGTGCTAATTAGCCAGGAGAATTGGTTTTCTATACAGCCAAGTCCGCACATTTAGTTGCACAACAGTGATGTCTGGATGCTTGTATACTTCAGAGCTGAAATAGCTGCTGTTGTACATGGCCAGAGAAAATACAGCTTCTTCTTGCTGAAAGAACTCTGCAGTCAGGAATTATGCTGCGGTTGCTTTTTTTTCCCTTCCTTATAAAGTGTCCAGAGAAATAAGTACCCACTGTCCCAGTCCAGGGACAAGTCACCTACTTGGTTGGGTTATACTGTGTCATTACAGATAAACAGAGGTCTCTTACTGGAACTGTCAGCTGCAAAAGGTCGTGGGGTTTGGGGTTTTTTCAGCGCATCTTATGGCAGCACTGAGATACTGAGGTTTCTTTCCGAGTCTCATAAATGTGCTGTTGTCACTGTAATTGTTCCCTTGGAAAATGCAGAAGATCTGCTGGCTTTGCAGTGTGCCTCTCTACTGTTTTATTCCAAAACTCATTCAGACCTACTGGAACCTGACGTTATAGGTGCCATTTCAGTCAGAGATTGACTCCCTTGCTTAACATGTGTTGGAAGGACTGTTCAGCTGTTAACTGTTAACTGAGGAGTCTGAATTCAGACATAAAATCGGGACTGTGAAAAGCCCTCTGGAGAAGTATACATCTCTCCATTGATCTGTGGAAGGACCTTTTGGTCCTAAATTTAGCTACTGTGAATTGAAATAAAGTTGGGTGCCTGAAATAGACAGTGACTTTCTGTCTCCCCATCTCCTTAGTCTCATCTGAGAGTGCTGCTGTATTAAAGCCCTAAATTGGATAATCCAGCATGAGGCCAGTGGGTTCAAAATTACAAGTGAAGTCTATTTGTAGTGATTATGCTAATTGTACAGAGATATTGAGAGGGAAGGGAATGTGCATATGACTCTTTGGGGACTCGCTTTGATCCCTTGTCTCCCTGTGCCAAGCAGAGAGGGACACAGAGAATAGGAGTGGATGCAGATAACGTTGGAAAAATACTTTAGGTTTCATGCAAGGCTGATGTTGCGTTTTAGGCCGTGTCACTTTTCATCAGGCCGGCTGAAATCCCTAGCCCATGCTGGAGGCACCGTCAAGGTTTGGTGGCTGCAGTCGGCAGTAGAGCTGAGCACTGGCGCTCCGAGTGCCCTTCTGCTGGGCTCCTTGTCCTGACCAGCCGCCACGCTGGGCACTTGCCGGGAACTCAGAATTCATTGATGAATAAATACGTGGGACAGGAGCTGCCTTTAAACTAGTTGTAAGCTGAGAGGTGTGAAATCAGCAACTGCTATCCCTGTTACGGAGAACTGATTTCACTTTTGCCATCTCTAAATTGAATGATGTAACTTGTGCATTTGGGGGACAACCTGTCCGCCCACTCCAGATAAAGCAAGGGGCTCTCCCAGGTGAAATCCTAGCTTTGGGGAGGGGTGAAGGGGCGAACAGGTGGTGGATGTTAGTCGTATGCTTTATATACCATGTCAGAGAGCAGCGTGCAACAGCCTATGCACAACTTAATAAAGGAAGATGAAAAGGTTCAGCATTAATCCGCTCTGGAAGCTGTCTCTTGCGTAAGAGGGATGGCGTGGCCCTGTCGACGTCCAGCTGGGGAAGCAGGGTAATCCGGGTGTGATCCCATCACAAGGTGCGCTGAGCCTCCAGGAGCTACCTGTCTTTAGCTCTGGCCTCGCTCCAACCTGAATCCCCATGCTTGGGCCAGAGTGCCCACGTCTCCTTCTTGGCCTTCTCCCACTTAAATGGAAACACCTTTAATTTTCTTGAGCAGGGATGTCAACTGATGGCGTGCATAGCTTTTGCTGGCAGGGTCCCTGTAGCTCTGAGAGCGAGGGACATTTACATCTTAACCAAAATGTGTCAACACAGATTACTATGTTAAAACAAGTAAGCCTTTGAATCCCCAACACGACAGCCGTAATCCCACAGTCATTACAACATCAAGCAACAAGTCTGAAAAAGATGTCGAGTTGGATGCTGTTGCTCGGGACGGCTTCAAGCTGGAGCAGCCGAGCTCCATGGGTGGCACAGGACCACAGCTGTGTCCCGTGCTCTCTTCTGAGGTGCTGAGGTTTCAGAGTGGGACGATGAGCGCTCTGATGGGATATTCTGCTTTGCTTTGGCAAGCCCTCACAGTATTTATTGCAATAATGCATTCAGAGGGGAAGTAACATGGCAAATAGCTGCCATAACTGGAGGTTTCACAGTATCTTCTGTGCTTTGCTTCGAAAATACAAGACCGAGACTTGACGTGTGCCAGGATCACTATGAGTGCAGACTGAATCTGTGTTTAATTCCACTTTAGCATTGGGATATAAAGAAGGAGTATGTGCCCTGGAAATTCTTCCAGCTGCTTGCAGAGAAGCAGTAATGGAAGCTCAGCGTTGAGATTGATTGATTACTCACAGATTATAGAGCAGCAATTGCAGACAGTTTTACTGTTTAAACACTGCTTGGTATTAAACCACTTTTATAGCGGACTGGAAAGGCAGATGTCCATTTAATCTGTTTGGCTCCTTCAGCGCTGTATAATGTCATGAATGACAACCTTCTCCAGCAAAATGGAAACCTTCAGCTGCTGATCCAGTGGAGTAGGCTTGGAAGTGAGGGAGAAGCTTGCTCCGTTTAGTGACTCCTTTGGTGAACGTGAGCTTTAACTTTCAGATGATAGGGCTGATTATAAATTGATAATAGGGTATGATATATCCTAGGATATATAGGATACTATATATCCTGGTTATAAATCAATAATAGAATATTAAGTTGATTTCCTAAGATAGTATAAGATGGAGAAGTGGTGTGAGGTATCCTAAACTATCCCTTTATTTGAATCTCGTGTATTGGTTTAAAAAAGAAAAGACAAAAAAAAGCAGTACTGTTGCAGCCGGTCTCGCAGTGTACAGACTATGTGTATTGAGGTTTTGTGGTCAAATCTTTAAGTGCCACTTTTATATTTTGCTTCAGCAGACGCCAAAGGACTGCAGTTGGCTGTTACAAACCCAAGCACTTTCCATTTTGTGTTATCTCTGAATTGCGGCTGTAATGAGCACAGAGAGCGGAACAGCACAACCCCCTTTTATCCCTACAAAATGGAGTTTTGAGAAACCAGGCCCCGTTGGATGGTCAGTGCTTGCTGGACTTGCTGCAGAGCCGGCACAAAGCAGTCTGGGGGAGGTGAACGTCCAGCGGGCGCGTGCCTGGGGACAGCTTGCTGGAAACTTCTCCTCGGCTTTCTGATGACAAAATGAGGTTTTTCACTCTGAATGCAAATGGCGTGCTACTTCAAACCAGCCCTACTGGGAAAGTAATGAAGAAAACGCCACATTGTCTGTAAAGGCAGGCTGCGGCTTGCCCGGAGGGTCGCCTTTG
>NW_009188417.1:3384-38883 GCF_000690835.1 Fulmarus glacialis | reverse complement strand
TGCGGTTCCTCTCGCCAAAAAGCCGGTGGCTGCTGAGCCGGTGCGTGTGATGAGTGGCAGCGTCCCCGGGGCCCGGTGGCTGCTGGCACCACGGGCGGCGGGGCAGGTGGGACAGACCTGTCCCTCTTCCTGCCCCTCCACGGCCTGCGGTGGAAGATGGAGTGACCTCCAAAGCATATTTCAAGAATACTAGACTTGCAGAGCATGGCCTGGCCTTTCTTTTTAGAAATTGTAAACAGGCTCATGAAGGAAATAGTGTTTGAGCAGAAAATAAAGAGCGAGTCCTGGCTTTCCGGCAGGCTTCGTGGCGGACGGGGCTGTTGGCAGAGCCTCCTGACTCTGCCCTCACCCCGGTAATTGAAAACTGAGGCGTTATCCCGCAGCTTTGCACTGTGTTTTGGGGGGTTTATGTCACTTTTTTGGTGTTCTTCCTCATGACCTCATGTTCATTTTTTCCCCTTCAAACTAATTTCAAAAGAATGAAATGGAGGCTTGTTAAGCCTTTTGGTTGCATAACGTGCTGTATCTGAGCCTAAGCCAGTAGTAATCTGCTCTCGCAGCCCATCAGAGGCTTCCCCGGGGGACTGCAGCACAGGCCTACGTGTGCGCACACGTAACTAATGGAGGAAAGACAGCCCCTGCCAGGAGCTGGACCAGGGCCTTCGGTCTCCAGAAGGGTCTGTGCTCTGTCAGGCTGCTAAGCGAGCAGTTTCAGCACAGCAAACTCTTGGGGTGCCAGTTTATCTTGATAAGCCAATTTTTCTGCAAGTGAAGTGCAGCTGTGTCTTTCACTGGATGAGTGTCATTAGTTTTTGTGGGATGTGTCTGGTATGGACTCATTTTTTAAAGAAATTAAATGAGCTGATGACTCTGCTTTATCAAAATGCCAGTAGCTGTTGCATTCTTCTGCCTAATGGTCTTTGTTTATCATGTCGTTATGAAGTCGAATGAACTTCTGAGTGACTTTTAAGACGAGATGTCAGCTAATGACATGAGTTGAGTTTTCAGCAGAAATGGTCTTCACCACCTCATTTCTCAAATGCTTCCTGGTCGTCGTCTGCCTTCATTCAATTGTTGTCCCCAAAAATGGCATATGAAAGTATCTTTCTAGAAAATCTCTTCTGTCTGTTCAAAGTGAGTAAACAAATGCTGCTTGCTGTGATGTAACATGTTGCAATTGCCTCCTTGCAGTTGTCTTTGCCAACATGCCATGAAAAGCAGCCTCCATTTATATTAGTTGAAGAATTGTATTTATCAATGAGTTCTTGATCTAATTTGCTCATGTATGTTTATCAGAAAACCTTATTTACACACTTCATGCCTGCCCTGTGAAAAGAGGTTTATTCTTGATCAAAGAGTCTAATTTGAGAAGAACTTAAATACAATATTATTGTGTGATAGAAAACTCCTCTACGCTTTCTACTAAAACCATGGCAGATGCATTCTTCTATCTAGCTGTATAGATGCATATGTTAAAATGTTCCTTTGTGTTGTATTGTTCTCATTTGAAACACAGTCCTTGACTGCCCTATTTTCTTAGATGTACATATGCAAGTGTACTAGTAATGTTGCAAAACTATTCTGTGTTGTCTTGCTGTGGCAGATCTGAATGTCTTGCCGTATGGTCTCCCTAAGTAGAGTCTTTACACCTCCCCTCTTTGTCCTCGGATTTTTTTTAAGCTCCCAGAACCTAGGGAGGTGAGCAGGTTTGTGCGAGGTCAGGTCTATTAAGCAGCCGACATCCGTAACGCTTAGGCTGATGAAGCCCCTTTTTGCTTGCTCCGTTTCCGAGTGTCAAGTGGCCCTTTTACTGAAGCAAACAGAAGCAGGAACTAAGAAGCTTTCTAATGCCAGCAACGTAGCAAACTTTTTTATTGCTTGCAGAGAAAAACCTGTGGTTTGAATTAAACTTTTGTTATTAATCTGGGGTTAGCCTTGTAAAGTGCAATTGCTTTGGACATATCTGCAATGAAACCTTACGGGAATTTGTCCATTTGATTGACAGCTATGTGGAGCGGATTATGTGCTGTGTTTTTGAAGCAGAACTATCGGAAATAAGGTGCAGATAATTGGAATACATTCGTGCTTTATCTGGAATAACTCAGGGTTGACAAGTTACTTATCCATTGTGTCCACTATTTTTGCCAACACTTAACCAGGTTAAGTAGCGTGAAGTGCTGAATTAGTTGCTTCTGTAAAACATAACTTAAAAGGTGTTTTTGTGATACTTGAAAACTTTACTGAATTGGTAACTTAAAAAACATCTGTTCTTTCCATTCACTCCGCAAGGTACAGGTTTAACAAGGAAATAGGAAAGCTGATCTAACATTCAGAAATAAAGTATCACTAGCAGAGATTTTGTGGACTCAATTTATATCAGTTTAAATCTCTTTCTTTTACCCTTGTCCTTGGGCAGCTTCCTCTGTATGTCTTGGCCCTCAGCTGAGAGTCTAGTTATCAAGTGTGATACAGAAGCTGGTATCAAATCTAAATCTCTGTGCCTGTGTGGGCTGTCAGTTGAGTACATTTTATAGTGTGCCCTTGAATTAAAACAGGGTAGGTCTTGACCTGGGTAGGTATGACACCAAGGAGTAGTATGGGTGACTGGCCACGCAAGCTTTCAAGATACGAAACTTCAAAGTAAAAGGACGAAGCAAGAGTTGCTTCCCCAAACAGGATCACCCCATAAATATTTTTGATAAGTAGGATAGTAGAAGAAGCATGGATGTGGCTGGTCGACTATGGCTATTCATAAGTTACAATCCAAGGAAGACTGCTGTGCTAGCACTGGCCTTCTCACTTGATAGCTCCAGGCATGAGCTTGCAGAAGACCATGAGATTGCTTCTTGATGTGTTCTGATATGTGTCGGATTGAGGTTTGCTTTTCCCACCATGCTACAGAAATATGGTCCTCAAGCTGGAGACCTTTATCTGATAAGGGATTTAAGAATAAAGCAGAGTGTTTGGATTTTGAGTTAGAAATATGAGAAATTTACCTTTCTTTTTCTTCTTCCCTTCCTCACCTCCCAAGGTGGTGTGTTTTCTTACTCAGTAGGTAAATATACTTGCTAGCTTCTGTTTCTCTAAGAGAGAGAGAGAGAGAAGTGCCAACAAGGCAAAAGGAAGAGTGCAAGTTAAATAGCATGGTCCCGAAAATATGTGGATTTGGTCTGTTTTGTCTGCTGTGCATTCACGTTGCTCCCTGTCAGGAGGTGGCTTAGGTGCGTAGCCAGATTCCTGGCATCAGGGCAGTGATCTGTAGGAATATTAGGAGCATATCAGGAAAGTGGAGAAAAAAAGAAATAAAGTGGGAACTTGAGAGGCCCCTTTCTGGTTTCTGCTTAGTGCCTCCCTGTTTTGTGCTATATTGTAAGCAGTGCATTAGCAGTAATACAGACAAAGCCTAACAAAGAGACTTGCTTGCTGGCAGAAAGTTGCTTAAAATAACTTACTGAGGATAAAGAGGCTGCCCAGGTCAATAATGCTGTGAAATTCTCAATGTGTAACAGCTCCAGGAGGTTTTGTAGGCATATGGATTTTTGAAAGCTTTAGACCATTGATAAGGCAGTAAAGATTGTAGAGTGCTGCTAACCTTGTATTGATGGTGCTGGGACAGTTTCATGAAGATTTGGAGTTTGGCTATAGAAATATTGAAATCTTTGTTCCCTTCACCAGAACTCTGATTTAAAGTATGAATGCTAGAAAGAAAGGGTTGTTCTTTGTTAACAGATATTTAATACCATTAAGAGTCTTTGTTGTATTTCACTCTTCAGTCAGATCTATGACTGTTAAAAATGCTGTCAAACAACTTACCTGGCTTGCTTTCCTTTAAATCAAGGGAAGCTAATTTATCAAATACAGTGTAATTTATCCTTACCTTCATTATGAATGTAATCCTTTTGGTTCTAGTTTTATGTAGCATTATTTTTGAAACGTCGGCAGAAGGTAATCGATATGAAGCTTATTTCAGCCAGTTTTCATTAAAGGTAGCCACTCATGATAACTGGGAGAGATTATGTTACCAGTTCACTAATTGTTCAATTAAAGCAGCAGCTTTCTTGACCATGCTTTAAATGAAAAAATTGTAAATGCTGTTTGAACGTCGTCCCTTATGTAATGCCAGCTGAAACTTTTATTTTGAGAAAATTCCTATATATTCATCTTCAGAGTTGTTTGATCCATGTTCTGCCACATCCACGTGCACAGCTCATAGAGAGGGAGTAGCATAAGGGAAAGGGGCAGGAGCTGAGGTTGTGGTGGGGAGGGGAACCTCTAGAAAATCAGGTGTCAGCCTTTCCACTGCTCGTGGAGTAACTCTTTTATTTTAGTGTACCTTATACAATGCGGTTTCAGCTTGATGCTTTCTATGTAGGTTTGTGGGTTTTTTTAAGAGCGGACATATGTTAGATGGTTATTCTCAGGAATATGAATGCATGTTAGTGGTTACAGTGTGCGGAAGTGCGTTACAGCAGGTATGGAGGCTCACAGCAGACTGCCTCACCGAGGCTCTGCTTCATTTTCTCTTGCTGTGCAGTTGATATGGGGTCAGCTAGCTGCAAAACCATATGGGAAGAAATTCCTAGCAATATAGTTCAAATTCTCTTTTAGTGGTTCTGCTCAGTATTTCCAGCTAGTTTCCGAATGCAACCCTGGGCTGTATTTGTCTTCAGAAGAAATTGTCCCCTTGGTTCCCTTTCCAAGTCGGACGCTGCACTGCAAGCCCCAGGGAGCTGCCAGGAGAGTCAAAGAGGGAGGGAGGGCAGGGGGGAAAACCCTCCCTTCTTGCCTCGGCCCCACCTGGCTAGGAAGTTGGCTGGCGCTGCAGGCAGGGTGCTGTGCTCCCCCCCAGCCCAACCTGTCTGTCGTCTTTGGCTGGGGAGCCAGGCGGGCTTGCGTCGGTGATGCACCAGTTCCTTCTCCCTGGTGGAAGGAGGGGAGTCGTGCCTGAAGGGCAGCATACCAGACAGAAGACTGCTCCTGAAGCCACGTAGCCTGTACAAGCCACCGTATCTCTAATTTCGCTCAACTGCTTTTATAGTAGAAGTTATTAGAGTGATGTTTTATCCTATCTGAAGTAAACTCATTTCTTATCTTTGTATGCATCAAAGAGGATATGAACACCAACCCTTTGTAGCAAAACTTCAGTTAAGTAAGATGGGATCAGAGTGCTGAATCCAACAATTTAATCTTGTAGACCAGTGAGATGAGTGGGTGTTAGACTAGTTGGCACCTGGAAACAGGAATAAAGTGATCTTTGTTGTCTTACTGTTTGGGGATCTGGGATACGAAGAGGTATCTCACAAGGATGTACCCGGTCTCTTAATGCTGTCTGTATTTGCTGTCTCTGTCTGAGAAGACAGACTAGTGGAAAGAGTAGCAGTGATACCATTTATCCTTTTGGCCATTGAGATTATGGCTTCTGGCCTTATTTAACCAAGTTTTGGATTTACCAGTGCTTTTCCTGCCAGAGAACAGACTAACCCCCTAGCTCTGTGCTTCCAGCCACCACCCAACAACTTAGAAGTAGTTACCTGAATAAATGAAGTTGTGATCATTTTCATGGACTGGAGAAAGAAGTCGGCACATGCAGCACGTTCTGCTGGCTAATGCAAAGTTCACATTGATCTGCAGTTCAGTTTGCATTTTGCATCATTAGACAATACCAGTTTTGGGCAGAAATTCTTCTCTGTCAGTAGCCGAAGGTAGTATAAAGATGATGATTTGGGGTTTTTTGTTTGGTTGGTTGGTTGGCTGGTTTTTTTTAAGATATTTGTTTAAAGGGTGATTCTTTCCTCTCATGTTGAGTGCACAGCCTCCATGTTCTGTTGTAATGAAACTGAGAGTACTGGTACAAAGGTGTTTCATTTAAGCATACTTAAAGCTTATTTGAGCTATACTTTCCGTGAGTAAGAATCTAGCGAACCTGGGATATGAATGTGTTATCACCAACGTTCATCTCAGTTCTGGAGGATCCAGGATTCCTCTTCATTTGGAGCAGTTTATGACCATCTCCTGAAATACGTTGCACGTGTTTGTGAGAGGGAGGGAAGTTCCTTCAGCTAATTGCTACGATAGCACACAATTTTGGAAAGATCAAACAGATTTTAGATCTACCAGTAGCCGTTTTTCCACCTGTGGGGAGCTTTGGTGGGACGTCACCAAGAACCCACAGGCTGCAGGTGGCAAACAGAAGTGTCCACTGAGAGATTTGTAGACCTTGTTGTTCAACGAATAAATCCCTATTGAAAACAGATTATGCATTTAAGAACTGGAAATGCTCACTCTTTAGCTGTGAAGTCTGATTCCTCCTCATCTTTGACAAATTTCAGTTGCTATACGTAACCTTTGATAGTAATATTTAATTGCTGCTTAATGTAACTTTAATAATATAGTTGTTTTATATGTAATTTCCCTGTTTATGCAAAAAGAATGTAATTGATTGTGACAGTTTATTGCTAATTCTTGCTACTAATAGCAAAAATATCTTAATTTAAATGATTTCACGTTAGTTGATTCTGAGTTCCTCACATGGGGTTATTTTGTTGAAATCCACGGACTGGAAAGGAATCAATATGGGGCTTTTGAGACTGGTGGAGGTTTGCAGTGCTCCCACTACGATTGATTACAGCTGCTTTTGTAGGGCTTTAAAAAGAACAATCTGTATTAAAAACATCATTCTTTGGTATGAGCTTGAACAGCTCCAAATAGGTTTCCATGGGGGCTGCCCTGCAATTTGACCACTTCAAGGGTTTGCAGTAATCACCAGTGGGCCAGGGCAGCGAGGCAGAGGAAAGGCTATTAGGTGGGGAGTTATTGACATGCATGCCAAAGAGGTTACCCTGGCAGCTTTAATCATTCATCCAGATTCTCAAGAGGAGGGAGGAAAATATAAGTGTTAGTTCTTCTGATTGATTAGGAAAAAGGATCAGTAAAGCATGAAAGGAGAGGGGAGGTGTGCATGGAAGAGCCAGTGCACGTTAGATTTAAAAGCACTGACTGGGGCAGGTACGTGTAGTTATGACCTCTATACCAAAAGCTACCTACGTCTCCCTTTACTGTCAGGCTTGTGACTGGTGATTCAAAGACAGGCTAACCTCTTCATTCAGCATTTTCAAAGAAGCACATTTAGCTTCTTGGTCACGGCTGTGCCTTAAATTTAACCTGTCTGCACATGGACTGATGTGTCCTTAAAAAACTGATTAGCATTTTGAGCTGTGACAACGATTTGCATGGTGGTTTTAATCTTATTTTTCTTTAAACCAATGGGTGCTTTTTGGAAAACGTGCAGAAAATTGCTATGCTAATTGAGATAAATCAATCCGTGATGCATATTGCTGGCTGCTGGCTTCTGATGCTGTTTTGCCTGCACATTGCCCTTTAATATTTCAGTCTGGAGTAGCGCTTCAGAAGCTGATTCAGCTGTAGCCCTTCTAAAATAGTTTCCCTGTTGTATCTGCCTACGTCAAAGGCAGAGTGGAAGAATAAACTGTTCTTTGCAGCGATTGATGGCTTGGCATGAAAGCTGAAAGGGCTTTGAATCTTTTAATTTTGGGATTCCTGGAGAAACTTTAGTATTAAACTTCTGCTTTTACGTGGGAAATGAGAATTGTCGTGTACTGTGTCCTGTGACTGTTAAGCAATCTTGAGGTTTTCAAGGTAAAGGAGACAACTAAACTGCAGTGTCCGATTCTGGGTTTCACATACAAGGAAAGACCCGTTGGTGCGAAGTCAGGGAATGTGATATAATGTCAAATCAGGGGGTTCACATAAACAGCACAGCAGCACTGTTTGCTTGGGTTGGCATATCAGATTTGCCCTGCCCCTCCATCATTCCTAAGTAACCATTTTTGAGTTGGAGTAAGTTCATGTGGTCATTGGGTTAGGAAGGTCCTAACCTGTAGCCTGTGTGGAGATGATCTGACCACGCAGCTTCCTGGCTGTAGGTCTAGGGAAGGACCAACGTGTCTGGTCCCCTCTTGAGCGTGGGCTTTCAGCATGAATTGCTGTAGAACTGCAGGAAACTTTCATTGCTGGAGAAAGAAAATAAAATGCTGCAGTTTCATATCCTGTGATCCAGGTAGCTTTTACTTGCTGAATTGTGAGATGAGGCTGTGGGACTGCTTAGGAGACTCTGCTCAGGTGAAGAACTGCTCTTCACTGGGGTATAGCAGTGGCAGAGATCCACCGAGGTAAAGGTTTGTTGTTCCAGAAAATTCTGCATAACTGAATGAAGATGTAGGTATCTTCTGCAGGGTAGATGATGAAGGCAACTTTTGTAGGGGCAGACCCAACTATGGTCTCGCTCAGCTAGCAGTCCTTTAATACTACTTCACGTGTGCTTGAGCCTAGTTGGATAGCCTAGGAGGACTGTTGGGTAACTGACAAGGATCTCTTTTTGTTCATTTACTAAATATCTGTTGTAGCTGGAGAGCATGGAGCAAGTTGTTTGATCTGTCCATCACAAATCATGCCGTTGGTACTTGTGCATAAGGACTCTGCCTGATCTTGCTGCCGTGCTTGCTTGCCTGCCTCCTGCACCTTCATACAGCATCCTCTGTCCCACCCTGGGCAACACAGTTTCTGGACAAGGGATCAGGTTAATAGACTGAAACTTGGTCTCTGTGTGCATCTAGTACATAAATGATGCATAGATGATGCACAACTGGAAATCAAAGAAGTGGAAAGATAGAAGCTTATTCCATTGGAATTTACCTCAAACAGGTGAGAACTTTAGAGGATGTTTATCATTCTCCTCAAGGCAGGACAAGCCTCAGCTCCAAAACTGTAAGCAGGCCAAAGACCCACTACACAGATCTGTGAGCCTTTATAATGGGAAGAAAAACATTATCAAATAAGCTTGAACAAGTTCTCCCGTTACTGTTTTAAGTTCTGTTATCACATAATGTACCATACGGCATGTAATTACACATTAGGGAATATTTCTAAAGGCACAGATGACTGTTAGAAAACAGGCACACGAGTTTCTATGACTTTGTGAAGAGTGTGAACTTAAATCTATCAACTGCAGCACAGTAATTTCTTTGGTGCGTGGCCGTAATTGAACAGTAGCTGACGTGGTGGTGGCTTGTTGAGTGTCTTCTTACCCAGGGAGGCCCTTTGCCTTGAAATGTTTCCCTACGAGCACCATGGATGCGGTGTGTTTTCTTTAGTGCAAGCCATTACATAGACTGCTGAAATGCAGCAAGAGTTGTTTTATTAATGCCGTCCCTGTCAAATACGCCTCTGTTTTGGTAATTAGTCTGGCGTAACAGACTGTGCGCATTTTAAAAGCCAGTGTATTTTGACTCTTGGCTCTGACATGAGGCAATCTCTGTAAATCAGCTCTTTTGGTAGACTCCTCTATTGTTGAATGCTAGCAGTAGTAGAAGCAGTTTGCAGTGCTTGTGTTTATTTTGGGCTCTCCGCCTTTCCTCAGCAGCCACGAGCGGTCAAACCCTTTCTTTATCTGTCATGAGAGATTGGAGGCCTAAAGCTATGGTTTTGTGCAGCATCAGGAAGTTCTTGTACATGAGGTACAAGGAGCGTGAATAATCTTTCTGGCATGCGCTCTGGCCACGGTAGCAGCTCCGTGCTGCACCAGACAGGGTCTCAGCCTGCTGCGCTGCTGCTGGCACCAGCGCCGTCCCCATGGGCAAACACCCAACTTACAGTGCTAGTAGGGACACCTGTACAAAGCCAATTTCCTCTTCCACCCTTACCTGAAGAAGGGTGGCAAACATCTTCTAAAGTATTTTTAAACATACCTTTGAAAATGAGCCTTCCAGAATGAGTCACGGCAATCAAAGCTTGTTATTTAATTGGCCAAAGCCAGTGGTGGGGGAGGCCGTGGCTTTCACAAATTCGGTCCAGGCAGTTCCCATCACAAGGCTGATTTTCTCATTGGGCACACGCATGAGCGGGAGGACTGGCACGGAAAGGCAGCAGCCGTGGGGAGTGCTTGGAGGGTTTTAAGCCATCTCCAAGGTAAACCTGGGAGATGGTAACCATGTCAAAATGATTTGGGGGAAATGAGCAATGCAGATGTTGGCTTCTGTATGAAACCCTTGCTCTCAAGCTTGCAAAATTCAATCTCGGGCCTGTTGTTATGGAAAGAATATTTTTGCTGTGATCACAGTTACCCAGACTGTGGTGTAGGGCAGCTTTCCTGCGGTTAGTACCCGCTCCACTAACATCACCGTTGTGCAGGCAGTATGGTTTCTCCAAGGAAGAAAATGGGGAGTCCTTAGTGTGTTGTGCTTAAATTACATCACTACTTATTAGCATCTTATTTCTCAAAAAAATCCCACAACTGCCCACCACCGCCACTTCTGCCGAAGGCCCCACTGCAGTTGGCACAGTGCAATGAAGTGGGATTAGCTGGGAAGAGTTTGGCCTGCGAGTCCTTAAAAGTGGCCACCACCATCTTGAAAGGAAGTAGTGGGGACTACTTCTTTCCTTCCCCTTTCTTCTGTGCCCAGCTGTAGCGAAAGGAAAGAAAGACATCTGTAATACGACAGTTAGTGGTAAACATGCCTTGTAACATGAAATCCTAGTTCAAAATTACGTGTTTGTAGCAGGGTACACACGGGCAGTGTAGGGATACGCAGGCTGAAGTCGGTCGATGAGCACTGCCAGAGCTGGCAGATGCTCACCTTTGGGAACCAGTAACACAACGGGAAATGGGAAGTGGATGCTCTTCTGGTTAGCGTGTTTCTCTGGAAAAACCTAGTGCTTTGAGGTGTGAATCTGATTTTCAAGTTTTGCACTTTATAGAGTTTTTTTGTCTAAAATCATTCCTGCACAAGGTTAACGAGGTTTTAAGGGGACAGTGTCATTGGTGAAATAGCTTTCCTGGTGTGATGAGGGAAGGCAAAGAAATGGTGAACAAGACGCCTGCTGGCTTCGGGGTCAGCAATGCTGAGGTCCGTTAGGACTAACTCCTGTCGGGTGGCAAATCGTAGTTCCAGGAAACCTAGGAGGAAATACAGCTTCTCCTTGACACAACTGCCTTTTCTTCTGCCTTCAATGGGAGTCTCTGCAATGGCCCTCGGGCTTTAGAGGAATGCATTCAGGTAGTTAGCTTTCCAAAAATGGAATGTATATGAAGAATACATCACATCAGTGAACTCAGACTCACCAGCTGAACATGCTTTTATACAAGCACTAATAGAACAGCACTATCTGTTAATAGAAGAGGAAAATCTGTTTTCTTTCTCCGTCTTCCGTATAAGATCTCCACCTAATCAACAGCTGTAATGCTTGCAAATTTTCGGAGCCTTCTGGCTTAGATATTTGGGATATAACATCACTTTTAAAATATTAGTCTCTGGTTCTGTGCATACTAAACGGGTTACATCTAAAAGACTTCCATCTGGGGAAAAAGGGAGGCAATGTACCATTAATAACCCAGCTGCAAACCTCAAATTCTCTATCCCATACATATACCCAAAAAGGCAGAGAACAGAAATTTGAGTGCATCTGCAAGTAATAAAATGTTTCCTTCCATATGTCAGTTATTTTTTTGAGTTTCAAACAGCCACGACAGCCATGGTAGACATTACTTCTTCACTGCTCCTCACACCAGCTTTCTTGGCTTCATCCACACGGCATAAAATTCTTTAATGTCTTACTCCTAAATCATCCCCACTTAATGGGAGGACTGACTGTAACAGCAGCACTGGAAAAGGGAATGGCTATTGCAGGGCACTTGGTACTCTTTTTTTTAAATGAAGTGCACCATCCTTTCCCAACCCTCCTATTGTCTGAAGATTGTTTTCAAGTTTTTGCCATTGTGATTTTGATGAATGATTTATGCCTTTCATGAGATGATGAGTCAGAAAAAGATTTTTTTTGCCTTGTTTCCTCTCTCATTTAGTGTCAGAATGAGAGCTTTTTTTATTAAATATATCCTGGATTATCTAAATTTATTAAATTACAAATCATTAAAAAGGTAAGCTTTAGTTAAATAAAGACATTGAGATTTCAAATTCAACATATAGCTGGTATGGGAATATCTTTTCTCTAGTACTTAATGGGTGCTAATCTACACTACATCCATGAGATTTAGATTTATGCCAGTGTAGTCAATAACCAGACAGGAATCAGTGATCATTGGCATGTAGCATGTGAAGTATTTAGGTCACAGGATTTTGCAGCATTATATTCTTGGAATAAAAATGTAAGTGGGATAACAATGATGGACGAGAATGCAATATCTGTCAAGAGGTAACGAGCAGTTTTTGTGGCTTCAGGGCCAGATTAAAGGACTGATAACAGAGACATCTTTGCTTGGTGTTCCTGCTGGTTTAACAGATCTGAAAATAAGGCTGTTACATAAAAGTGGCATGAGGGCCCTCATTTCAATTGTTAGCCATAGGAAATAGTCCCTTAAATATTTGGCCTTCATAATAACTAAAAATAGATTAATGGAGTTAGAATTTGCAAATTTTTTTATTTTTCCTCCTAAGCATATTAAAGTGCTAGTACAGACCTTTCTCTGTCCAAGCCTACTGACAACAGTCTTCTTTTTCCAGCTTATCTTTTGTGAACACCCTGGAAGTAGTCCACGGGCCCCCATGGATTCCCAGCTGACAAGCGAGAAAACATTTCTAGAGCAAATATTAAATCAAATTTATTTTTGCATAGCTTAAAATTGCAAAGCATGGCGTCAGTGCTTGATACTCACTTAAGCGCCATGAAATATTCTTTTATTTTCATTAACCATCTCCCATTTTTCTAAGCTTAATCTTCACAGAATTATTTTTAACAGCTATGCATTTTTTGTTCACTTTTTTTATTCTTAACCTTAAGGCAGTTTTCATTCCAAGTGGACTAAGGCAGCTACGTGCTTCTGAGCAACTGCAAAAAGAGGTGCAAGCTGGGGGTGTAGAGGGGGTGCCCGTACCCGAAGTCTACTAGCCAACTTGCTTTGGGGACAGTGCAGTGCATTTGTCTGTGCAAATGCCTGGGATTTTTAAGCCAGGGTATGCTTCTTTGTGCCTTTGGTTTGAGAGGGTGCTTGTGTCCTGTCCAAGTTCCACTGAAGGAGAATCATTCATACTGGCAGCGAGCTGAAGCAAGAGGCTCTGGCCAGAGAAGCTGCAGAGCATCTTCCTCAGATGGAGCTTGATGTCTGATCTGAATGCGTTTGGGGTTCACTGTACCATATATTTCTCCCTATAGTAAATATTGTACCGGATCTATAAGACTGTGGGGAATAGTTTTCTCATTCTGATGGAGTTGTGCCATCCACAATACTAGATATTAAATAATGTTTCACATTGTATCCTTTGCATCCCCAGAATAAAATACAATGGATGCTCAAATTGCTGCTGAAAACTACCCAGGCTTTTCTTCCATTTCTGTTCCTCTGTTTTCAGCTGGTTTAAATCTTGAGAACATCTCAGCAGAGCTAGAAATGAGAGCTTTTGGCAGCTGAAAAGCCATAATTCATCGAAAGAAAGGGAGTGAATGTGATGGTGGGGAGCCTGGCTGACCAGGCGTTTGCAGCTTGGGCTGGATTGGGTTAGCTGCTCAGCTGTCTTACAAAAACTGAATCTTTAGAAGAACTGTCAGGGATCATTTCTGTCTTTTCTGACTCCTGTGAGGCTAGAAAGAGCAAAAAACCAGGGTTGTTTGTTTCAGAGGGGGGCATTGTTTTGGCGTTTTGTTTGTTTTTTGAATTCTACTAAGTTTACTTCTGATAAGACAGAAGTGGGAAATGGCCTAGGGAATAAATTGATTGGTAAGTTCATATTTTTATTCAATGCTAAAAATTCTGGGCACGGATGTGTGATGCTTCTGTTCCCATGCAGATTAATTTTCATTCACTAACATTTGCAAACTCAGGCTGTTTCTCAGCTGTTGCCAAATGCTGTTGGCAATTCCCATTGTTAGGAAATTTCTCCAGGTAGGTCTTCAGATTTTTTCCCAGCATGGTGTTGGGTAGTATTTACTACCTCTGATACCTTTTGCATATTGTATGCCTTTTCTATACTCATGGGCAGCCACCTGCGTTTCCTTTTAAATACGTTTTGTTTTTTCCTGCCTGATACTGAGGAGTGGGCTGTTTTGTACCACAGTTGTGGCTGGAAGTAAAGTGGGGCAAAGTGGCTTGGTTCATTGTGGCAACCTGATCGACAGCAGGATATTTGTCCCGTGACAGGGAGTTGTTTTCCTATACGGAAACAGTCTCAGCTGCGTCTTAATTACAATACCACCTATACAGCTACGGAGCCACTTCAGGCCTTCCTTTGGAGACATCTTTTAAAGGAATTAAGTCATCTGATGGTGACCAGACATCGTCTTGAATTTCTGCTTTGGACTGCAGCCAGTTCCAGGCAGACCGCATGAACTAGCAGCAGCAGATGAGAGCAGGCCTTTTCTAAACCTATCTTAAAAACAGGGCTTTTTTTTCTCCACATATCCCACAGGTAAAAGCTACCGTAGCAAGAGTAGACTTAGACCAAGTATCATGTTGGTTTTCTTTTCCTCTTTAGAAGAAAAACAGGGTAACACTGGTTTAGTTCAGAGCTGTTCAGAAGTGTGTCAGGTACCCCCAGTGCAAAGGTCTTTTACTCTGAAATACTCTAGTAATCAGGGTGGCCTTTCTTCTTCCTGTGAAGAATAATTTTTTTATTTTAGATCAAACTGAAGAGCAGTTTTCTGCTCTGAAGAAGCGTAGAAGGTTGGAAGAGGAAGCCATTGCCAAAAGCCTCCTAAAAAAAAAAAAGTCACAAATGTCTTCAACAATATTTTTTAGACCTCTGGGAAAAAATTTACCGCAGAAGGTCGGATGTGGGTCTTTGCATACAGGAGTTACCCCTTTCACGCTTTGGTGCCTGCTTAGGAAAGCTACAGTGAACGTTGGGTAGAATAAAATGGGCAATCGATGCTGTGCAGTGAAAAGTAAGGTGGGAACCCCTGGGACTCAGAGCAGCAGGTTTGGGCGATTATGTCAGATAAAGAAAAGACTCAATTTGGTATAGTATTGCTTTTTCACTTAAAACTGCATTTGCAACTGTCATACTTTTTTCAACAAGTTGGGGCAAATAGGTGTTCACAGAAACGCTGGTAAAAGTAATAGTAGTAATAGTGGCAGGTACCTTCTCAGTCATCAGAGATACATGGCTCCTGTAAGGAAGTTTATGCTCTGCTGAGAAAGCATAAGCTGCTGTGCAGGAAGACAATTTCTAGTCTTTAAAAGCCTGAATTGTCAATCTAAAAGGATGATTGATACCTTCTTCTATTATCAGCTCATTTTAGCAGAATCTCTCTTTAGTGGGGAAATACTTGCAGACATAAAAATGTGGTGAAAGTCACAAGAAACCAACTTTTTAGCCTGTTGAAGCTACAGCTAAATTTTAGGAGAGGTGTGTTCGTTTAAGGAATTGGAGCATCCTGCCTGACCAGAATTTTTGAGATGTGCTATTTGATCCAGCTGGAAATGCCATAATCCTTAATCAACAGCACTGTCTTGGAAAAAGTTTTGTGAGATTTGGCTCGATATACATCTGAGATGGTTTTTGATATGTGGTCTCGTTGCTTCTCATTTGAGATCAAATGATAGACTTTATGTGACAGCCTATAGATTTGTACATTTGAGATCTTGACAGAGGGCTTCAATCCTGGGATTTGCTTCTTTCTTGTTATAGAAGCTCTGCAGAGTATATTGCAAATCCTATTTATTCATTCATGCATTTAATGAGATGAAATGTGATTTGAAGGGGGCTTGCTTCCTAAAGATTGGGTGGTTTCTTAGTTTTCATTGTGCAGCCTTGGCTTTTTTTTTATGCTTTAATTTTACAAATTTCTTTAACATCTTAGAGGAATATCTTGCATAAACTGAAAGTATAAACTGTTCAGTGTGCCATCATCAACTTCGGAAATGGGAGCAAAGAGTAAGAGACTGCTATGCTGGAGAACTGTTATCTTTTTAACCATTCCCTGTTATCTGTTTTCCAGAGAGCAGATTTGACCTCTGATAAAGATTTATACCTTGACAACAGCTCTGTTGAAGAAGCATCAGGCGTCTATCCAATTGATGATGATGATTATTCTTCTGGGTCGGGTTCAGGTGAGACAACATGTCACAATTTGATTTTTAAAAAGTGTAAGAAGTAATGCAATTTTTTGAGGAAAAGCTGTGCAGTTTTCCTTTATAAGCTGGAGATGATACTTTCAGTGAGTACCATGAGCGCTTGGCTCTCTATAGAGCATTGAGCATCCCTGCGGGCTGGGTTTTAAATATTAGCTTTCTGCTCTTTTTTCTTACTCCTTAGTTGCATCATTTCACTGTGGTATTTTCTCTCTTCTGTCCCTCTGGTTTCTGTGTAGATCTCTCTAGAGTTTAGAAATAAGGGTTAGAGGTGGCTTAGTTCTCCCATAGCATAATGCTAATTTAGTAGTCTGTAAAAAAATATAGCAACAGTAAACTTGTTTTCTCTTATATGCATTCAGGTTGATGTAAACATGGTGTCTACTTCTTTTTTTTTGTTGTTCTTTTAAATTTGGAACTCTAGATACTGCCAAAAACATGACAGTTTTCTATGAGGTAATTACATCCACATAGTGAATAAAGAAATTCATAAACATAACATACTGAGTTCTCAGACTTAAACACTTATTAGAGGCATGTAGCTAGCTCATCACTTTTCAAAAAACTGTCAGTGAAACCTCATTAATAATTTCTTTTAGAAAGCCTCTTTGTGGGGTGTCTTCTAGACTAGCTGGGAGGCTCCAGCCATTAAAAGTTAAGTGCAGGATTTTATGGTAGTTCTGGAAGAGAAATTTCCTTATTGTTGTGAGCATTTGCTGAGCTGTTGTAGAAATCCCATTTATTTTCCAAGTGTGTTACTTATTTGTTTGTTATTGCACTTTCTGTAATCTGTCTTTTGATGTTTATATATCCTTGTGAGTTTTTAAAGTGTGAGCCCATCTTGTAGCACCTTTTCTTTGTTACCTTGTAAGCCACAGCTGAGATTTTTTGGATGGATTTTTGTTTTTCCTTTCTTTTGGAGGTTCAAACATATGTTAAAATGAAGTCTACAGAGGTCTGATTATGCTGCCAGGCAAATCCAGGCCTATTGGTCATGGGCACCTGGGAGTTTGATGTTCCAATGTGATCAGAGGCTTAATTGGACATCCTTGGTGTAGACTTCTTTGAGGGGAAATTTAACTTTTCATTTGAAAAAAAAATAACAAGTCAGTGATTTCATCCGGTTTCCAGGACTGTCTAAGAAAAAGTCTGATCTCTGAGAAAATTGCCCTTTCAGTAAGCATCCCACTCTGTCATGACTTCAGAAGCTGGTGACTTTGTAAGCTTCAGGAAAGGAGATAGATTGACAATAAACAGTGGTATGGAGAATGGTCTGTTTTGGTTTTATTTCATCTCTCTGTGGAGTTTGGCTGTTTCTAATATGGATGATTCAAAATGCAGCCCTGCTTTTGAAGTGGAAAAGACTGTACAAGAACTGGCTTCTGATTTTATTAACCCATCTCAGTGGCAAAGGTGGAGCCAGAAGGACAGAAACTACCTCTAGACTTCACCAAGAGTAACACCTTGGCTTTCTCTTCTCTCTTTTCCTGTGTTCAGCCTTGAGCCATGGGTGGAAGATGGAGTACATAACACACACTCATGCTACCTCAGGCAATTTCTTTCTTTCCTGCAAGAAAGCAGGAAGTCTCATTGTAGACTGAGACTACCTGGATGCCCCTCCAGAGAGCTCATGTGACAGTACCAAAATCTAATTCTTTTGAACAAAGGAAGAAGTCTAAGTTCAAATCATCTTCTGAGCAAATCTAAGTTTTATTCACTTAAGAAAAACATCTCAAGAGGGAAGCAAATTAGCATCCTCTCCACCCTGCTCATCCTGCACTTACTATCTCCATTTTGTGAAGTAGAAAGTGTCCTGCAGATGTACCAATGGTCAATTTTCCTCACATTATGTTGAATATGTTTCTCTTTACTTGATATCCAGTGATGTAGTGTTCCTAGAAGGAAGAGCCTTCCCACTCAAGAGTGGTTTTCTTGCTATGTAATTCCACTCCAAGCAAACAGATCCAAGATGACAACATGCTGACTCCTTTCCTTGGTGTGAAAATTGTTAGCTGCCACCAGGCCTATGGAAATAAACAGGAATTGTCAGCATCACCATTGCAGGTCTGCAAGCAGCATTAACAAATGTCGCTGTAAGCATGTGTCCTGGTTTCGGCTGGGATGGAGTTGATTTTCGTCCTATTAACTGGTATAGTGCTGTGTTTTGGATGTAGTATGAGAATAATGTTGATAACACACTGATGTTTTAGTTGTTGCTAAGTAATGTTTACGCTAGTCAAGGACTTTTCATTTTCCCGTGCCCTGCCAGGCGCGCAGGGGGCTGGGAGGGAGCGTGGCTGGGACGGCTGGCCCAGCTGGCCAATGGGCTATTCCATACTATATGATGTCATGCTCAGCATATAAGGTTGGGCAAAGAAGAAGGCGGGGGGGGGCGTTCAGAGTGATGGCGTTTGTCTTCCCAAGTAACCGTTACGTGTGATGGAGCCCTGTTTTCCTGGAGATGGCTGAACACCTGCCTGCCGATGGGAAGTAGTGAATGAATTCCTTGTTTTGCTTTGCTTGTGTGCGTGGCTTTTGCTTTACCTATTAAACTGTCTTTATCTCAACCCACGAGTTTTCTCACTTTTACCCTTCTGATTCTCTCCCCCATGCCACCTGGGGGGGGGTGAGCGAGCGGCTGCGTGGTGCTCAGTGGCTGGGGGGGGGTAAACCACGACAGCATGACACATTTCAAACTAGAAATTGGCTGAGGGCTTTTTGTAAGGAGAAAAAAATGTGATGGTGTTCTGTTTTTTTTTCCTTTCCTTTCATAGCCTCTTTAGTCTTCATGTACATTCAGCTACTGATGGTCATCTGCCCAAGTGTTCAGTCTGAATCCTTTGGTCAACAGTTTCTGAAGGGACCATGCCTGCTTCCTGATTGTCCTGTATCAACATCAGAAAGTCCGTAGTGAATTCATTAGTCCATTGTTTCCTTCTTGCAGTCTCCATCTCTGAGGAGATGCCTCAGTCTGTCATCACTCTTTTTAGTGTAGGTGTTTGTATATCGCATAATAATGAAAGGGTAAAAATAATTTTTCCTGCCTATATACAACTTGAAATGCTTTTATGACTACTGTTGCTTTTTCCTCTGGCATAAAAGATCTTAACTGAGCCCTGGTCTTGCAGGTATCTGGAAGTAGCTGCTAAGTAGCATGACTACCCTTATGTTAAGGAAAGCCACTACCTCTATTCTGTTTATCTACACTTTGGAAAACTGTCTGATTCTTGTGTCTTCTCCTTAAATTACTCCTGGTAGACAAGTCTATGCAATATATATCAGAATCTGATGCAGATCTTCCTTCTCCTTCTTCTCTTTCCCCAACCTAATATTTCTCAGTCAATAGCAGCCTGAGTTGAGAAGGTTAGCTCAGGATGAACTAGGTCTAGACTGACATTGTGACTGGGGACTGTTCTTGGAGGAAAGTTATGGTGGTTATGGGGGCTGGAGCTCCTCCAAGAAACACAAGAGCAGATCTGCTTTGGCTCTTGACCTAATGGGAAGCCGAAGTTACACTCCAAGACCAGAAGGCAGTTTAGGAGTCCAGTGGCAGTGTGGCGTGGGGCTGGGTGACGGGTGGTGGCTGGGCCAAGGGGGAGGCACGGGTGTTCTCGTAGGTGCTGAACAGGAGCTGGCATGGGGGCCATGGCCAACGCGGGATGCTCCTGGCCGCGGTGGCAGTGTGCCCAGCAGGCATTCCAGGTGGGGCGACACACCCTCTCCTGGTGTGCTTCCCCTCCCGTGGTGCAGGCAACATGGCAAGTAGTCATTTTTCTGCTTCCTAAGGTCCCACTCATATGTGCCTTTCAGATTGGCTTGGAGCAAGAGATTCTTCTGTCCACCTGCCACACCAGCCCCAAGCATGCTTCATGACATTAACTGCCTGGTTCTCCAGGTCCTTTAATGTAAAAACCTACTGTTTGAAAGTGTGTTTTTGTTGTGCTGGACAGAATCTTCAGTATACTTCAGTATAGTTAGGACTCTTCCTTTTATTTTCTTCAAGTTTGGTTGTTTTTTTTTCCTCTCCTCAGATGAGAATTACCAGAGACACAACATCCTTGCACTGTCCCCGTTTATTTCAGCTGCAGTTCCCTGACAGGGCACTAGTATTATGTTTATAGTGTCATCTCTGGTTGCCTAAGACTGTGTTGATTAAGGGTTGTGTTGGGGGCTTTTCATGTGAATGGGAGTGAGATATAAGGCAGCTAAAAATGTGTCATTCTGGTATGTGCCACACTGATGATAGAGATGGAAGGCGTGAAAGGGATGGTGGGTATTTGTGTGCCCGCCTTATAACAAGTTTGCTTGTGGTGGTAGTACTCCCAGAGTGCGATGTGCAACAGCAAACAAATATGATGCCAAAAGGTAGGGTGAAATGATTGGATTTGTTTGGTAGGAAGAGTTAATCACTGGCTGCTTTGCAAGTAAGAGTGCTAACTAACGTGGGCTTTTTGTAGTACGCAATGATTTAAGATGACACAGTCTTGATTTCCTGACAAGTTCCCTCAAGCACCAAGAGTGTGAAAGAGCATTTGCATCCCATCATCCAAGGGGCAGCTAATAGACACGTCACTGAGGGCTATATTAGATATTTCCAATACTACTGCACAATTTAGAGCTATATTGACCATTATGAAGACAGCAGTTGGGCATCCTGAAGAAGTTGCAGAGGATAAAAGACAGTATGTGATGGTTGAGAGCTCTCAACTCTTGACCACAGAGATGGCTATGGGTTTAATTACTGCAGGGTAATCATTAAGAGGGCGGTATCTATTTGTAGAGGGGCTCAAGGCAGTTAATGCCCAGCACCGTCACCCAAGCTGGCCAAATCCAGAAACCATCTAAAAAGACAGTGATATTTTCAAGAGGAAGAAGTAAGCTTTTATACTCCAACCATTTTGTAGTATTCCTCTTAACAACCTAGTTGGGAGATATGCTTAAGATAGTCTGTAGGTTTTTTCCCTTCAATCCTATTTGGATTCAGGGAGGGGGATGGTTTTCTTTTTTTTTTTTGCCTTTTAGGGAACATGATACTATGTAAAATGCTATTGCTATGTTCTGGAGAGCTTTAGGGAGGTTTTTTTGATCCCTCAGTCCTGTTTACGGGTAATTCTGAGAATACTGCTGTCAGTTTAGCAAGGGAAATGCCTTCCTCTTGTTTACTCCATGTCAAGCAGAGACCTGTCTAGATAAAGCTAATTGGAAAGCAGGAACCACGGGGATGTGTCTGAGCCGGTACTTGAGTCGGCCTAAACGATAGGTACCCCGATGTTTTTGGGATTGTCAGGATTCCCCTGAGGCCGTACAGAAGGGGAGTTGGGTACCTTTGGTGCAAATCTAGCGACTAGTCCAGGGGCTAGGTTAGTCACCCATTTGTTGAGAGACCGGAGATACGCATCCTCTGTATACAGAGAGGTTCAGACCTGTAACACTCACCATTTTATCTGGCAGACACAACTATTGCCTGAAGCGAAGGTGGCATTTAAGGATTTGGAGGAGCAGTTGTGATTAAATGGGACTTATCATTTCATAAAAAGAAGAAAATATAGTTCTGTACTCTCAAAGTGTGTTTTATCAGATCTCTAATCTGATCACCAATTTTAATTTCCTTGACTGTGAAAGTCTTGTGTAATTTGGAGGAGCTTTGGAAGGTAAAGCAGGCTGAGCTATCCATTGGGCCCTTATTTCTCAAAGAAAACTCTTGAGGCAAAGCCAGAAAAATTTTCCTGTTGGATGCCTTTCCTCACCTGTGTTTTGAAGCAAGATGTTGGTTTTTTGATCTTCGAGTAGCATTCCAGGAAAATACCTGATTCTTGTTGTGAGGTCTTTATTCTGAAAGTTGAACTGTAATTTTGGTATCTCTGAAGGTTTTTCCAGTATTATTCTGTGCCGGTAGCTTTAATGTAGTACTTTTTTTAACGATTCGAAATTTTCTTTTCTACAGTACAGAAGTTATTTTAGTTATTGTCTTGTTAATCCCCTTCATTTCAATGCCAAATGTGTGTAATTCTTGGTCGTGAGTTCAAAACTTTGTTATTGCGCTCGTATTTTCAGCCTGTTTTCTTTCTCTACAAAAATAAGATAAAAAGTCAGTTTGGAATGAGTGAGTCATACTATTCTGTTGTAAGAGGATATATTTTTATTTGTTAGGAATTACTCGTATGCACATTTGCTGGATTTATTACCCAATAGTTACTTGGGTAACCAGTGTCTGTCATGAGCCGAACACATTGAGATTCCTAAGGAGTGGTCCAAGAATAGGTCGATTCTTTTCCTTTTTCAGGCCTTGCAGCAATTTAGTCTCTTGTCTGTGTCTTCTTCGTTCCAGTATCACTAAAGGATATTTATGAGACATGTCCATTCTCTTATGTTAAAGGAGCCTTCATATCCAGCAGGGCTTTGAATGTGGAGGAAATTAAATTTAAGGTCATCTTTAAGGAGTTTTCTGTCCTCTCACTCTTTAGAAAAAGGCTTCTGAATTATGTGGAGTTTAAAAATATGTGAATTCCTAGTGACTGAAATACAAAGTAATAGCAGTCTTCCTGTAGATAGAAAAAACCTGCTTGTTTTTTTATGTTTGGGGGTTTAACAGATTTGCTGTAGAGGAGAGATTTTGTTGTTGAAGCAGCATGTTACAGGGAAAAACTGTTCAGTTCACGTGGTTTAAGTCAAGTCAGGATAAAGAAGTTTATTGATTGATTGATTTATGATACGCAATTAACTGGTAATCATTAAACTATACTTTTGGGCTTAATATCAGCAATACAACAGATAACCACAATACCAGCCACTTAAAAAATGGTAACATGCAACTACAAATTTCCAACCCCCCTTCTGTAACTGATCCCAACGTGTGCCACACGCACGCACAGATTTGTGTGCACACGCACACCTGCCTCACAGGCTGTGGGGTGTGCAAGCTCCCCTCATCTGGGTGTGCAGGACCCTCTGCCCGCACACCCCTGCAGTGGGAAACATGGGTGCCCCCAGCGCCATGTGGTCCCAGAGCCCCACCACCTCCTGCCACCCCCAGGAGGTGACCCTGCACCCCCGGGGTGCGGGTTCCAGGGGTGCCCCCATGGTGGCCATGGGAGAGCTGGAGGTGGCTGCTGGGGGCACCCATGGGGTGGGGGGTGGCGGCGCCAAGCCCCAGCAGAGCCCCCAGTGCCACGGGGCCACGTCAGACAGGGTCACACCAGCCCTGATGGCTGCTGCTTCCACTCCAGGGTTTCTCCCCCCGTTACAAGCGTTTATGCTTTTTTCATACTTCTTTTCAGGCTGCTTCCTTCTGTTTCAGAAATATCATGGTAATTTCCTGGTTACTGCTTAATCCAGCTGATGGCCCCCTTTCCTCTTTCATGGGATCACTTGGGGCCAATATCCCCTGACAGTTCGGGGCACACTTTTTGCAACTCGCATCTTTATCTCAGCAGGCATTGTCATCTGGGCCATTTGCCTTCGGGGGGCTGTGCAAGCACCCCTTATAATAAAAAATGTAATTGGTCTGGAAGTATTTCACAGGTCAATGAAAATGTTGCCTTTTTTGTCTCCAGGTGCTGAAGAAGATGAGGATAGTGCAGTGACAGCAACATCCAGGACACTTCCAAAGATACCGACAACTAGTGATGCATCTAGGGCTGAGACCACCACAGTGAAAATGCAGACCAAGGTGCCTGCACAAACAAAGGTGCGTGGCTGGAGAGCAACACCATTTAAAATGGTTCCGCTGTAGCCCACTGATGGCTTGATGTTAACTTTGTTTGATTTATATGGATTAAAAAGCCCCCACAAACTTTACTTAATGCTACTGCAGCCTGTTAAATGAATACAGAGCTGCTCAGTTTCATTCCTACTAGAAGGTCTGCATAGGCACATCTGGATTTCACATGAAAGAAAGGAGAGTGCAAAAAAGAATATCTCGTGATACACAAGACACTTTCTCATGATACCTTTGAGGCCAAGCTGTACCTTTTTTACATGTCTCAAAGAGTTATTCAAAAATTCTACATGAAAATTCCCTTCTCAAAGGAGAATGTTGTGTGGTTTGGCTGTAGTTTGAACACTTGCCAGGTTCCATTTAGTATTTCAGTATTTCCTTCTATCACCATAGGTAATATTGTCCAAGTTACCTCAAAAGTGTTCTGAATATAACATACCTGATGTGTTAATTTCAGAGCTGTTATTTCATTTAGAGGCCGTTATTCTGATAAATACAGGCAATATTTAACAGCTGTTTGCTAAATATACTTTTGGGCGTTTTAAACTTATGGATAGTGTTTTTCATTCTGACATCATGATGACGAATAGATCCAGTTACAATGTCTAGCACAGCTTTCTGCGGTCAAAAAGCTTCCCATGTGTTGTGTTTGTGGGTATTGTGGAGTACGCGCGTGGAGCCACAGCTTCGTGGCTGCCCGTGACGGGCAGTGACTGTGCCGACTTGCGGTGCACCCTGTCTGTAAGCGATGCTCTGTTTTCCTTTTTGTGCCACAGTCACCTGAAGAAATCGATAAAGAGGGAAGGCCTGAGACGGATGCCAAGAAAAAGAGTGATGAGCCAGGGGATGACACCGATGTGTTCACTGAGAAGCATTCAGAAAACCTCTTCCAGAGAACAGAAGTTCTGGCAGGTGAGGCATTGTTTGCCAAGGTCCATCTTGCCAGAAATACCACAGAAAACAGAGGGGATCTATATCCAATAATGCAAACTCAACATTTGTGTTTTCTTGATAGATTCTTAAACACATTCATGGGGTAGCCAGTGGTTGATTTGATGAAAATGAGATGGGCATCTTCTGGAGTTATTTAATAGTGAAGTCTTGCTAATTGATTTGACGCCCACAAGTTGAATACTGCCTGCTGAATATCTGGAGCTTCCACAGCTCGCAAAGGGAGTTGCAATTTGGATTGATGCTTGTGGTGCAGAAATGTATTCTCACCCACACTCCCGAGCGCACGTCACTGTCTGGTCCGTCTGGTGCAGATGGACGCTGCCTGGGAGGAGCTCACAGCGGGGGGGGTGGGTGGATGGAGAAGGATGGGTGAGCGCTGTCCTTAGGATACAGAGGGTCTGTTTCCATGCATAACCCAGGGAGGCACAGGCTGGCCACCAATGTTTTCATGTGGCTTTCCTACATGTGAGGTGTTTTTGGCATAAGAACAGTGTTTACAGGTACACTTTTCCCCCGTGTCCTCAGAGGGGGTGTTGGGAGCCATGAAGGTCACACAGTTTTGGACCACATCTTCCTCTGAGCACCAAAACGTGAAATAGCCTTAATATCCACACCAGTGGAAGCACGCGGGTTTGCTCTTGAAGTCTAGTTGGAGTTGATACTTTATACGCACTTGCAAGTGCATAATGAATGTAATGCCTCTGTTCCTACAGCTCCATGAAATGTTCTCTCCTATTGCTCATCAAGAGGAAATTCATTTCAGTCTAGAGTCAGAGTGAAAACTGATGGAGAAAAGGGAAAATCCATTTCTTAGCTGGTGTAACAAAATAGTTCTTTTAAGGCTGAAAATGTTAACTTATGTTAACTTGTTAAATGTTGAAAAATGAGTTTGAAAGAAACTTAAATGTTATTATTATAAATGAAGACAACTTTATGCTCTGGCAGTATGGGTGGCTTTCTTCGTTGAGGTTTTGGAAAATTTTTAATAACTTGTAGGTGGAATGTCCTTTTAAATGATTGCCTTCATAAACACAAACAGGCTTTCTGAGAATATATTTCAGGATACTAATAATCAAGACAGTTGCATAATGGGAGCCCTTTTCTGTAATTTGAAAGTAATGGCAAACTCATTGTGTGAGATGAAAAAGAAACATGGTGCTAAACTTGTTTTTCCGGCATATTGTGAATCTCTGTTTCTTTGATTACAGCTGTTATTGCTGGCGGAGTTATCGGTTTTCTTTTCGCAATCTTCCTTATCCTGCTGCTGGTATATCGCATGAGAAAGAAGGATGAAGGCAGTTACGACCTTGGTGAACGTAAACCATCCTGTGCTGCCTATCAAAAGGCACCTACTAAGGAGTTTTATGCATAAAATTCCTATTTAGTGTCTCTATTTATGAGATCACTGAACTTTTTTAAATAAAGCTTTTGCATAGAATAATGAAGATCTTTTTTTTTTTTTTCCATTAAAGAGCCATTACGGCACCTTTATGATAAAATCCCATTGTATTTAAAACTTTTCATGTATTCCTTTAAAAATGTAAAATTAAAACTTAACATTTGCAGTGTTCTGTGAATAACAGTGGCAAAGCATTATTTTATAAAACCATCAATGTTCACTGAATCATTTTTAAAACTTTATGCATAAGTATAAAATAATGAAAATGATTGTTTTATCCTATGGTTCAATGAAAGTTGTTTAATTTTTGTCGGCATGTCTCAGATTGATCTTACAAGTTAGTTTTTATTTCATTAATTTATCTGTTTCAAAAAAATGCCTTTTTGTAGTTGTCATGGTGCAATTTGTCTTCAGATAATTCAGATAACAGTAACTTTTAGTGTAAATGTAATTTTTCAGCTATGTAAACGTTAACCTCCACTTTGTATAAATTTAAGTGTCAGAATATCAATTTTACACTTTGCATTGTTTCTCAGCGTACCTGTAGCTTCAGTGAGATTTGTAACAGCAAATTAATGTGTAAAATTGGATTATTACTACAAACTGTATAGTCGTATTCTTACTAAACAAATCTCCTGTAAGGAAGATTTGGAGTAAGCTACTGACAAACCTAAGCAAACCCAAAGACTCTAACAGTATTTTGAGAAGTTGCTGCAGATTTCTATGGCCACTGTATTTGTTAATTATTTGCAATTTGAAGGTACAAGTAGGGGTTTAAATTTTTGTTCTTTAAAAATGCGTTTAAGTTGTAAACGTCTTTTAAAGCCTTTGAAGTGCCTATGATTATATGTAACTTGTTGCAGACTGGTGTTAATGAGTATATAACAGTAAAAGAAAATGTTGGTATTTTATAAGCACAGACAATTCTAATGGTAACTTTTGTAGTCTTACATGGATAGACGTAATTGTAATTTGGGAACATAAACACTACTGAATAAATCATGTGGCCTAATACTGAGAATTCCATTGTGATATACTTTTATACTCTTTTCATTTTATGTCCATTTGCTTATGTTTTAATGTCACAGAGTACATCTAGTAGATCTTAAAAATCCAGACCAAAAAAAAAGGCTGTTGATCAGGCTGATCCTCGGACCAGATTTATTGCTGAGAAAAGTGGGAATGTTTAAGTCTCGCATCTGGTGTATGAGTTATGCGTCATTTGACCTTTGCATTATATTTAATGGCAGTATTGACACAGACCTGTTCTTCCTGCAAATGTTGTTTTCCGTACTGTAAAATTCAAAGGAGTACCCGGTTTCATTTATTGTGTATATCGGTTTTTGATTTGTTGTTCTGGTCTGGTTTTTTCCCCGGCCTTTTGGAGAATTTTGGTTTATTCTGCTCGGACTCCAGCAGAAGAGTTGAGACAAGTGGAATATCTTCGTAAGAGAAGAAGGAAATATTCCAAGTAGAAGAGAAAAGGCTCTGTTTCTTAAACCGCAGATAGGTGTTGGATAGAGGGGCACGTGGAGAAGACGATAGTCTGCCTCCTTATATTATGCTTTGTAACAGACAAATGGCTTCGTCTTCTGCTCTGTTAACCGCCTCATTTTTTATTTTTGAGATTTCCAAAATATAGGTGTTCAGGACGTCAAGCTAAACTGCTTCTCAGAAATGGCAATGTATTGTAAATAAGATCTGGTAGCTCTTCAGATAAGAGTTGCGTAACTTGTATTTGTTGCTGTCCCAAGTTCAGTGGTCATTTAGGAACAAACGAACGCTATCCTGTGCTAAAATATTTAATATATTGCTTTTTGAATTACTTATACTGGCAAGTTTTTCAAAGCCATACAAGTTCAACAAGTAAAAACAGGGTAAGAATTTAACAGGTATATCTTATTGTGCAATATTTAGTGAAATTCAATTAGTAAAATAACTGCTTGAAATAACTGTGCCAAGAAAGAAAATTTCTGGCAAATGCTGTGCCACTGCTGTAAAATAAAGCATTTGTTAAAGTGCCAAAATAAAGTCTACCATGCCTAAACTAATACTTTATTTGTATAGTCTGACATCCAGTTTTTTGAAGCCCACTTTGCTTAAGGTAGTAGATCTGAATTTTCTTTAAGGATGCAATGAATATCGCTGTAAGTATAGCTATAAATATTAAACACCAGATAAATTCTCTCCTCCTTCTTCATGAGCAAATTGATATTAAGAAGCTGTTTTCTTTTTATTTATAAATGTTAGACTCTGTCTGTATACCTAATGCACAGGACACTTTATCCAACATAGACATCTGTTGTAATTATGCAGGCTACCAAATATTATGCTTGTCGGGTTCCTCCTGCATCTGCTTACAAGCAGAAGCAATGGTAAAGTTTCAGCTCTGTTTCACCACTCGCCTTTTTTACCCCTACACATCCATTATCCGCTCTGTTATATGCAGAAGACGTCTAATGCTTCAGCTCTGTACACAGACTTAAAGTATCGCAGTCCTCCCGCCCTTCCTAACAAAAACTTGAAACTTCTTTAACATGCAATAGGCATCTCGCAATCTCTTTGCCCTTGTCTTTTCAGTGCCAAACCATACTATTGGGGAAAAATTCTAACAGAGCTATCATCTCGATTATAAACATCGGTTCAGTTTTCATCGGTCTGATAACCAGGCTGGTGCAGACACCCGGCTTCCAGCAACACTGTTTAGAAGAAATGGGCAGCTGAATGCACGTCTCTTACACTGAGACTTCCTAGCACGAGTTGGTCTTCGGTTTTGCTTCCCTTTTGTTCTCCCCTTCCTGGATGTGTTTCTAGCAATACTCTGGCTACTCATGGATGTTGCTGGGCAGCTGGGAGTCCCAGTGCCAGGCTGTGGATGCTGCGCCCCATGCCCGCAGCTAGTAGCGGCATCTGTATCTCTGGGATGGCTTTTCCTAAAGACCCTTGGCTCTTCTCCGCTGGAGCTGCTGTAGCAGCTCTGAAATTCCTCAGCAAACTGGTCTGGTGCCTCCTTGTGATTGATAGGCTCAAGTGTTTATCAAAATGCTATTTTGCTTTGACTTACTCTGGGTTATAAATGGTTACTTCCTCTTAGATTCTTTGCAAATGAAGCCTGATGCAAGTAACGTACAGCTTATGTTAAAGGAAGTGTCTTGCCTTTGCTTTATTTGTGGAAAAATAACTTCAGAAGTCGAGTTCCTTGTTCCTCTGCTTGCCAGCTTTAAAAGTGAATTGTAGCTCATGTTTACAGGCTCCGTTGCTGGTTTTTTCTTCACTTTGAGCATTGCACTTCATTGAAATAGGATAGATTAAAACCAAAATTGTCCTCTTGTATCTCCTAACAAGAGAATAGCATATTTGTAACTTTGGCTAGTTGTTGCTCTTTTTTTCCCTTGGAGCTGTGTATTGAAATGATGGTGGAGTGCAGTCTTAAATGACAGATACTATTTTTAAGCAACATACGGAATGCAGGAAACTTTTGTAAGGAAAGAAGTATCCAGATAAACATTAAACAAAAACTATTGGTGTGAAGGAAATGATGATAGCATGCTTAATATTACATTCTTTGTTCAAGTAAGCAAACAAGGAGAAGGAAAAAAGGAATCAGAGGGGAAAAAGATCTCTGAGGAAACTAACAGCTGGAAATAATATAGCGATTTTTTTTAAACTTGTGATCAGTTATATTTGTTACTTAGCACTTGCTTAATCAAACTGGCATCATTTCCTTTAAAGAATTTGCAATGTTATTATCCATTTTTAATGAGCTTTAATATTAGCTTTGCTACATTTAAGCAGTTCCCTGTGTACGATAGAGCTCTGAATCTTGGTGTGAAAACTCTGTGCTGTGAACTTTTAGAGCATTGCCTTTCCAAAACTTTCTTCAGTCTGAGGAAGCGTGACTTTGCTGTACAGTTTGTCTGAGAAAAGATATAGCAAGTATCCCCCTCCCTGGCACATCTTTTGCTCCTGGGATGGTTCGTGGCTAGAGCGGTTTTGCTGAGGAACTGGAGCGGGAGAGGGGGACGCTGACATGTGCGTTTCGTTTCCTCCTGCCTCCTGGGCTGACCAGGTGCTGGGTTCAGCTGTGTGGGTGGGAGTGGAGGAGCTGTAACCCAACCCTGCCAGTGGAAAAGATGCTTGGCCGAGATTTTTTCCCCTGTGAAGTAAAGCAAGTTGTATATTTTTTGCTTTGAAAACAAACAAATAATAAAACTTAAGCTCAGTAGAGCTAGAAATGGAAACGTGGGCTCCTGCCCTGACCGCTGTGAAAAAATTTCACATGTGCATCGGATGTGCAGAGTAGCTGCTTGCGTGGGTGGAAATCTGAAAAACCCTCTGTGTGTTTGCAGTATCTGAGCTTAGTTTCTAGTGGGGATGGGGGGGAGGGGATAGGGCCCATGTAGAACTACAGACATTAATTTGGAGTGATTGGAAAGAAGGCAGGAAGAGAAACTGTCCTGACAGCCCACGTTTTCCACTGGAAGTTACAAGGCATTTTGTTTTCTTGAGTTGTTGCCGTCACACTGAATTTGCTCTTAACACAGAGAATCTGTAGGCAGAAAGGTGGGCAGATGTTGGTGTCATACCCTGAGAGACTCTCTTGGTTGGACACAGCTACCCAGCATGTTGGAGATCTGTGCTACCTGTTGCACATGTTGCCCATCGCAGCTTCTGCTAGCTGCTCAGCCCCTGGATTTGCAGAGGAACTGCTACAGCAAAACGGGTGGAGGATCTACAAGGTTGATCCCGCGCACCTTCCGCTACCCACAGGAGGTGCTGGGAGGGCGGCAGGAGGCAACGATGAGGGTGCTGCGTTGCACTTGGAAGGGTCTGCGTTGTCTTTTGTCCATGGGAGCTGGGAAGAAAGGGATGAGACGTGCAACTGGGGCTTTGCAGTTGAAATGTGCTGTTGCATATTGAAGCAACTTTCCATTTCTTCTCCATGCTTGGGAGATGTCAAGCTTTCACTACCCCTAACTCCTTCAATACCAAATGTGTTTATGGCATAGCCTGCAGAGCTCTTGAGATTTTTAATTCACATTGCAGCTTAAAAACGGTGCTGTAGTTGGGCTGGGGCTGAGGGCCACTATCTCTCGTGGCTTAAGGTCAAGTCCAAAGAATTCCTCCAGCCTGGCAGTTCAGCCCTGGCCCGAAGTGAGAGGAAGTAGGAATGCTTGTGAAAAACTTCCAGAAAAATATTGCAAAACCTGTAATAGTTTGTTGAAAATAAACAGAGCCCAAGTTCTCTGTAGGGGGTGACTTTAATTCATTTAGATTTCTTCTGGGCCATTATGTAATTTTTTTCCCATGGATCTTTTGTTGATTTGTTGAATGCAGAGGAAGCTTCTGATTTTTTTCTATTTTCAGTCCTAAAATGAACCGAGCACTGACGTATAAGGAACAATAATTCCGCCAGACAAGCTACTTGAAGCTTATCTAGTGGTGGGAAACTATGCTCAGTGGAGGAACAAGTTCTATGTCCCAGTTACCCACCCACCTTGTATGGCCATATGTAGTCCTAGAGTCTGAACAAAGTTTGGTGCCCATTTTCCTGAGCTCCTGTGGTGGAACAGGAGCTTTTTCTAAACACTACAGCTCCCCAGAGGATACCAAAGAGAAATGGGAACAGACTTACTTTTTGATGTTTTTGTGTCATAACCCATAATACTAACGCTCGTCTCCCTCCTACTCCCCTTTCTAAATATAGCGGCAGGGGAGAAGTCAACAACCATCACACTAAACAGTACTGAAGGAATGTAAAACAGTCCAAAGTTCAGTTTTCATCATTCATCCCTATAATTTTCGTTACCGCAGAGCTAACAGAAGAGTCTTTTGTGAAAGGAAGAGAAGCGGAGCATGTGCTTCATAGAATCATAGAATCATTAAGGTTGGAAAAGACCTCTAAGATCATCAAGTCCAACTGTCAACCCAACACCACCATGCCCACTAAACCATGTCCCTGAGCGCCTCATCTACACGTCTTTTAAATACTTCCAGGGGTGGTGACTCCACCACTTCCCTGGGCAGCCTGTTCCAAGGCTTGACCAGTCTTTCAGTAAAGAAGTTTTTCCTAATGTCCAGTCTAAACCTCCCCTGGCGCAACTTGAGGCCATTTCCTCCTGTCCTATCGCTAGTTACTTGGCAGAAAAGACCAACACCCAACTCGCTATTAACTCCTTTCAGGGAGGTGTAAAGTGCAATGAGGTCTCCCCTCAGCCTCCTCCAGACTAAACAGCCCCAGTCCCCTCAGCCGCTCCTCATAAGACTTGTTCTCTAGACCCTTCACCAGCTTTGTTGCCCTTCTCTGGACACGCCCCAGCACCTCAATGTCCTTCTTGTAGTGAGGGGCCCAAAACTGAACACAGTATTCAAGGTGCGGCCTTACCAGTGCCGAGTACAGGGACACTGGTTCCTTCTGGACCAGCCCACAGTGCCAGCTGAGTTAATGTTGACTTGGGGAAAAACCTCTTCTTGGGAAGGAACAGCTGCTGGGGCTGTCTCGGATGGCTGAGGGCACAGCTTCGCTCCTCCTCAGACCAAAACGCTCGAATGAAGGACCCTGCCTTGACCCGGTGCCTTGCTGCCCGGCTAGCGGCTGTGCCGCCACCTTCATGATGGTGAGGCAAGGCTTCAGGAACAGTTCTGGTAAATCTTTGTTATCTGAGCTGCATCCCGTAGGAAAACCTTCCCTAAGAATCACAGTCAGCTTGAATTATGGACTACAATCAAAGCAGCAGCAAGAAACCTTTCTTTAAACCATCAGCTTTCACCTTGTTGTGCATGTGCCCAGATATTTTCCTAAAGAAAACTGGTTTTCATTGGCTGGTAAACAAGATGACTTGTTAACTTGTAATTTAATTTAATCTTTTCAGTAAATTTTGTACTTCTTTTTGCTCTGCAGGAGCACACACTATTTACATATTTATACCATTACAATGCTTAACTTCCATTTTTATATTCTAGTTTTTCATTCTGTTACGTTAAAAACGGTAAATAAATATTTATTTGCCAGCTGATTCAGTTTATAGCTTTTATTTGTTTCAACTTGCTTTTCAATGGAAATTGAGATTTCATTAACAATGCATAAAATTAGCACTTCTTATAAAGTAAAATATATTAAGCACATCAAAACAAAAATTAGCAAAAACCTTTTGACTTTAAAGCATATGTAATTATTGGAAGTAACTTATTAGGCAAAAGCATTTTTGCTAATTATTGAATTGAATTGAGTAATTTCAATCACAATATCTGTTAAGACTTTAAAACCAGTAGGTCTCAAGCTTTCTTCTTTTTTCCCATACGTTGGAAGAGTACAAGCTTTCCTGCTTTTTCAGCTTCTAAGTGGTTTTATAAAAAAAAGCCTGAAAATAAAAAAAAAAGAGAATTTTATACCTACAGAAGAGCTGTCAAAGAGTCTAAAGTTTTCTTTTATCATCTCAAAAACTGCTTACAGGTGCTCAGCCATGTGACTTCTCCCAATTCAGTTTGATTTTTGCAACAGCTCTGGCAGTAGAAATCATCATTTTTTTTCTGCCAGTCTGTGCTTTTTATAACACACATTCAGCCACTAAAAGCTAAGTGGAATTTTACTTCAGCCTTTCCTGATGGGACTTTTAATGCAGATTCTGAAACTCCATAGACTTTTTCAGCTCTGGCTCATCTAGATGCTAGGAAATACTGTACCTGTTCTTAAATAAGCAACATATTCTTTTACACAAGCTCTTAGTATATCAGCTTTTCACTTTTCAGCATGTGTATCAAAGCTTTCAAACTGTGATCAGACAGACTTTGCAAATTTGAATAAGAATCATGCCATCTTCTAAATATATACTGTAGAGGATCAGAAGAAGACTCCAAAACTTTAGTTAGTTTTGATAGTAACACGTTGACTCTCTTACAGAATCACATTTTTTTGAAGTTTAAATTATTAATGCTACATTATCGCTGCTTGACTTGAGCAGCCTGTTCAGAGTCTTGTAGTTAAACCTAGAATGAGATACTGGTGAAGCTGGGTCTCAAAGCAGGCATCCACACACTGAGTGGGGAGTTGTGTTGGTTTGCATTCAAAACCCATCACAAAATAAAACACCTCTCACTTTTGGGCCTGTTCAGATGGTAACAAGCTATTTTGGCCCTCAGTTTCTGTCCATCTGTCTAGTATCTGCCACTCCAAGAATGCTCCCCTTCCCAGTACAATGGCCGGCTGAAGCATCATTACCCAGAGAAGTCACACTCCTGCTCAGCCTCTCATCTGCCTCTGTTAGATGGATATTTTATTGGCTCATCCTGTATGAAGACAGTCTGTAACGTGTTCAACACAGTTCAACCCAGACCCAAGCTGTGCCCAGGGATTAACTGTGTTTTCATGCAGGGCGGTGGATGTCCTTTGAACTTGGGACTCACCATTACAGGAAATGTGTTATGAAAAAAGGGCTGCTTTGGTACACGGCAGGGTAGAGGATTCTCTTTACTCTAAGTCCCTATATCCAGAAATAAAAGATGTATTTTATCTGCATTTTTAAAAGTATCTATGCATTTAAACTTGTTTGGGACAAATATCTGTTGAGTAAGTTGAACCTGGATTTTATCCTCACAAAAATATTGAGATGAATACAGGTACCTAGCCATAGTGGAGAGAGTTGCTGAGAGGAACTATTTATAATTTAATTCCTTCATCATATGGAAAATTATTTAGAGCAGTATTTAATGTATTTTTAATGCAAATATATGATAATTGATGTTAGACATCCAAATGCCTTTGCTTTGTAAACACAGGAGTGGAGGAGGACTCACGTATATTGCTGGACCAATTGCTACCTGAAGACTGGGGATCCATAGGAATGCTCCTATAGAGAAGGCTCCTTGCACCTCTGGTTTTACATCAGGTGCCCATGCACTGCTCTCTACCCATGGCAGCACAAGTCACTGAGTTTATAGGGAGATTCAAGTGGGAACACTTTCCACCAATGCTTAAGAAAACCTTTCCGTGGCATGGCAAAGCCATTGCCCCTGTAAGTAAACTTGTAGTAATCTGCAAGAGAATTTACACTGCCAAGCTGTGTCTTACTAGCAAGTTTTGCTGCCAGAACTTTTGTGGGGTCATGAGTTGCTGGCATTTTTATGTCCCTGGAGCATGTGTATTCATCACTGCTTTTTTGGGGTGCTGCATGCCCTCACTGCAAGAGACTAACAGCAGAAGGGCTGCTGCACACTGGGTAAGGACCCAGGGCTTGCAGCTGCCACCATGGCTGTGTTCTCGGAGCACGTATACAGTGGCATTTTGCTAGTAGCTATACGTTGGCTTGTGTTGTTCAGAGAGGATATTTCACTTCA
>NW_009188417.1:0-3371 GCF_000690835.1 Fulmarus glacialis | reverse complement strand
AGGCTGAATTTTGTTGGCTTACATCAACTTAGTATGAGAATGCATAGAAACTTGGGACAGTATAGCACTGGACAGGCCCCAGCTAAGATGTGTCCCAAGTAAGCATGCCCTACCAACCCACTGCTGGCAGACATTCTGCTCTCGGCTGATGCTGCTCTTGATACCTGAAAACATGAGTCTCTGACACAGCAGCAGAAAAGCTAGCAGAATTGTATAGAAGAATAGCTGCCACGAGGTGCCTGCTGGTTTTCTTTCACTATGTCCCTACCTTTTTCTCCATTCTGTGCACTATTAGGATATATTTATTTGCTGCCAGGCTGCAAAAATGAGAAGACGTACAAGTCGGGGTCAAGCTTGAACCAGTTCTTCTTCCTAGAAAGAACTGAAAAACAGCACTTCTTGGAAACTTAGGAATATTTCTTTTCAGCTTCTTTAACTGAAAAAGAAGAGGAAATAAAAGCTGAAGTTTGCATTAATTAGCAGTCCATATTCACCTGCCTACAGTGCAAAGCAACAAAGAAAAACTTTAAGTGAAGAAAACACCTTCTAGAGGTACTGAAATACAGTGTGGACCTAGAGGAGACTTGGGAGACAAAAAATGAAAAATGCTTTGGTAAAGGGTAAAGTAAATAAATGTCATAAAATGAAAATTGAGAGCATGCTTCTAAACGAGGGTAGCTGGTATATTGGTAATTCCTTCAGGCTGGTACAGTGTGCTCCCACTTCAAACACCTTTTGTGTTTGGACCTGTGCTGGCAGCTTTTCAAAGGAATCTCATACTTTCTTCCCTCCCCCTCCTCACTTTGCATAATAATTCGTATGTGAATATGCTTGTGATTTCTTCTTATTATTTTAATACAGTCACATTTTAGAGACTTCAATAAAGTTCGGAGCTCCACGGACGCGGTCCTTGCTCCGAAAACCTTGCAGCCTAAACGGACTGGAAAAACAAAGCACAGCAAAATAGCATCATCCCCATTTTGTACAGGGAGAAGCATGGTACCAAGTGACTGTCATATTAGAAGGGATTCAGGATCCATTCAGGCAGTATCCTGTGCCTAAGAGCAGACTCCACCAGTTGCTTCGTGTACTGTATAATAGAAGGTGAAAAAATCCAGCAGTAAGAAGTGAGATCTGTCTTCACATTAGATTTCATTCCCCTTTCTAGGAATTAGATACTGGCTTACTCCCTGAAGCATCGAGTTACAATCAGATAATTCTGATTATTTTTGACATTCAGATATATCGAATCCCTTTCTTGAATATTAAGTTCTTGACTCTGACACTGTGCCTACCACTGTAATCATAGCAGTCTTGTAAAGGTACATCCATACGGGGACCTTCAAGCACCTGAATAGTCTTAATGAGTTCAAAAGTAGGCAAGATGGATCACATGGGTGATTTCGGGGTGAGTGGGCTAGAATTTTGCCCGGTGTAGTAGCTTATAAAGTCTGGGAAACTGAGGACAGGTCTCCTCAGCTCCAGCCTCTCCCTGATTTACAACTACAGTCCCAAGGAGGGAAGAACAGCAGTCTGAAAGTCCTGAAGCTGCAAACTAAAGGAAAACAAAACCATGCATTTAGTGAATAATGCAAAATATGAGAAAATAATATAATAGATGGGTGTGATGGAAATACCTTTCCCGAGGCTAAGTGGGTATTGATGTGTTTCAAACCCATAAACAGATTTGTGCATGTTGCTGGCTGAAGAGGTTTGGGGGGTGGAGCTCTAGGTTTTGTTGTTACGTCTCTTTACCTGCTCTTACTTATTGCATCTCAGGCGAGGACAACAGATGACACGAGCAGTGTGCTCTTCTCTTCTGTGTGACCTGGGATTAATGACAGCCATGCCAAGGTTTCTCCATCCTTCTGACTATTTGGTGACGGGGAAAAAAGATAGCTTATTATCTTCATCCTTCTGATTCCTTGACTGTGGAAAGATTAATAAAGGAAGCTAATTCAGGAAAAAATAACGGGAAACCAGGTGATTCAATTGTAAAGGAAGCATATGAAGAGAGAAGGAATTCCTCTCAGAAATCAGCCCAAATCCTAAATGTGAATACTACAAGTGCAGTTTCACATGAGCTTCTTCATGCAGACCCATCCTATGTTCTGCCTCTCGTTGGAAGCGAAAAGGAAAGCCATACATTGGTGGTTAAGTTCAAGATGTTGTGGGTGCAACAGCCAATCTTTGAGGATGGAGTATTTTCTTGCATGACCTACAGCGACACATTTAGAACTACTCAATCACTGTGTATAATCTCTTTCCAGAGATATAGTCCCAGACAGACACTTACAGCTTATAGGGCACGATATGTAAAGAACATACAGAATGCACAGAAAAGAGACAGGTACATCTCTATTAGAAAGTTCTTGTGTAGCATTTTTATTTAAACAGTTATTTCATCACCCTCAATGGAACAGAGCTCTCAAGAACTGTGGCAGTTTGAGAGAAACTTACTGTTGCATCCCACTGGCATGCTCTGTTATCTGTATAGCAGAAGACACAGCCGCAGCTGTAAAAATGTACCATCCAGATTGTGCACTGAAAAATCCAAGTGAAAAAATACAAATGAGTCACCTCAAATAAACGGGTGGACGAGTCAGGTTGACAGCCATTATCTTATAATAACGTGTGTTTCAAACCCCTCCTCAAGGTACACGCCCATGAAGCTCATTAGTATTACGGTCTTTTCACTTAGGCAGAAAGTTCATGAATATTGGAATACCGTGTTGAATATTAGAGGGAAATTCTTCACTGTCTTCCTGCTACAGCAGCTTTTTGGAAATGCACCAAGGGCTTTGATCCTAAAAACCACTTACCTGTAAACATCTGGGTAGTCCCATTGACTTAAATAGAACCAATCGAGAGCTTCAATTCAAGTGTTTGCAGATTAAGACCCATGTTTGTATTTTAAGATCTTATCTACAGAAGAAATTGCACTCATTTACCTAAGTGTTTTTACAAACACACCTTTATTTAAATGAGCGCAATGTTACTTGTGCAGGAGGCTGCCATGCGAGGAGCGGTGGTCCCACCTCGGTTCCCAGCAGTGCGAAGGCACCCACGGCTCTCAGCACCCTGGAAACCACCAGCGAAGGACGCGGTGTTGTCATGCTCTGAAGGACTCAGGGGGAGGCCCGCTGCCACGGCGCAGGCAGCAGGAAAGCCTCCTCATGCTTCGTCCGTTTGCTGTACGTCCTCGCACCAACTAACGCACCCGCCCTAGAAAAAGGCGATCCCGTGTAGCAGGCAGCCCCCTCGCACCGAGGGGGTGTCTCCCCGGGAAGGGCTGGTGACGGACCGGAGTTTTTAGGCCTCCTTCCTGAGAGGCCGCGGTCGGCCGGGGTCGCCCGGGCCCGCCTCGCCTC
>NW_009188416.1:0-1175 GCF_000690835.1 Fulmarus glacialis | reverse complement strand
TTTTTTGGGTTTAGTTTTTTGTTGGTTTTGTTTGTTTTTTTTTTTTAACATAGAAACAACGCCAAAATGCTCCCTGTAAGCAGGCCCGTCAGAGCCAACCCGGAGACGGTCTGCCGTGGAAGCGCCCTTTTCCTCCTTCTGCAAAGTAAGAGCCGGGCGGCAGGAGCGGACCGCCGGGGTCACTTCCGACTCGGAAGCAAACTGCAGACACAATGGGTCAGAAGGCAAACCTGAGGTTTGGGAAGGAAGAGGAGTCTCAGGCCCTGTATCAGTGCTGTCAAACTATTTCAAGTTTGAAATGCGGCTACTAGAAAAGCGACTGTAAATTTAGCACTGCATTGCCAACGGATCCCATCCAGTTGTATCAGCTGCCGTGCTGTTTAATGAGAAAATTCACTTACTTTATTTTCTGTTAGCATCAGAAACAAAATGCCCTATGGGAAAGTAACCTCTACTCTAATATGACTGAACAGTCACTTGCAATTTTCTTAACTACATTTCAACTAGAGAGTCAAATTCTGTACTCACGCAAACTGGTGCCACCATCTTGTCTGTCATTTAGGTATAAGAAGGAGCTGTATTTGATTTGCAAAATCTTTATTACAGATGATGATGCAATGCAGTTCTGTGCAGAGAGATCCAAGCTACCTCCAGCAGCAGAAGTAGTTTAGCCATGTGAGTAGAGCAATTCGCTTGGGGCTAATCAAACCTGACAAGGAAAAGAGTGTTATCGTGGGCAGAACACCCTGCTAAAATAGATATAGGCTGCTTTGGTACTCAAACACAACAGGCTGGACTACACAGACTGGTGTAGACATACCAGACATAAACTCACTGTAGGTTCAGAGATATAAGAGAGGTGACTGTCAGGAAAAAGAAACTACAAAGGATTTTAGTTGTTTAGTTGAACTCAAAGCTGTACACTATTATACAATGGAGCATTTGCAAATACTCTGTAAACTCTAAAAGCCAGGCACCGAAATTGGCATCAATTCCCAACATAACACACGCACCCCATAATGAGCAGCTGGAAAAGTTAAAAGCCGGCAGCACTAGTTCCCAGCTGCAGAAGCTGCCCAGAGATTAATAATTCATAGATTATCCCTGCTAGCTTTAACTCTGAACACGCTCGGATGTGAAGGGGAAGTAGCCGTGCTTTCACCGCTCCCCGGCTA
>NW_009188415.1:28024-32012 GCF_000690835.1 Fulmarus glacialis | reverse complement strand
TGTCCCAGCTGGAACCAGGACAGTGGTCTACTAAGAAAAGTTACTGTCTAACCACTGCTTCCTACCCCATTAATTTATTCATTGGTTTCATGCCAGTAATAAATAATGGTAACATTTCAGGGAATTGCCATTTTTGAGAATTTTTTTTACCTCACAGCTCAACGTTGTCTGATTTTGCAAGTTAAATTATCAGCTCAGGGTCTCTTTTAACCTACTGCCACAAATGTGACATGCCTAATCTTTTTTTCTATTTGGTTTTTTTTTTTTTCTCTTGCCATTTAAAATAAGAAAATTCAACCAAAATAACTGCCTAGGAAAGGTTAAGTTAAGAATCTTTCAAGAGTAAATGATCTTTTTTTTCCTCTTCTTAATTTCTAAATAAAAATAATTTTAAAAAAACCCTTCACCCTACCCCAGTGGCTATCAAGTGTAGAAGTAAATTGTCATATTACAAGAAATGATGTCTAGGAAATGACAATTCTTTCCAGCATGGCTCACAAGCGAACATTACAGTGTTCAAAGTAAGCAAATGTAGACACGATAGCATAGGTACATCCCAAATATGAATACAGCAGTGTCAGCAACCGATCTAGTGTTTAGGGGTTGTGCACAGCCCATTTTCACTGAACACAGAAATAGTTTGCAGAAAACTATTTGGTCAATTATCTGCTATTGCTTTGTTTGGCTGCATGCACAAGGGGCAATAAAACAGGAAAAAAAAAAAACAGAATACAAAGCATTTAGATATCAATGCAGTAACAGGACGTGTAGGATGACGGCTAACAGTAGCTAATTTCAGGGCTCCCAGATAGCATAATCTGTTAATTCACTTATGGCTGCTATCCAGCAATAGTGGTAAGTGCGGCTGCATGGAAAAGGATACAATAGAAAAAAAATCTACAAATTTTACACTAAGCTTGGCAGTATCAGCCAACAAAAGGGACCCAGTAGAGCAAGCCACAGCCAGGTTATCTGCAGGGTGCCAGAGGAGGAGGGCTCCCCAGCACCCAGCCGCAGCTGCCTCCCACCGCCCGGACCGGTCTGCTCAGCCAGGGGTGACAATGCAGGGAGCAACGTCTCCTTCTGTCCACCGTCAGAGCCACGCCTCATAGGAGAGGATTTTTTTTGCCCCCAAATTTCAGTGAATCCTGCTTGAAAAAAATCATCCAAAAAGATGATCTTGAAAAGAATCTACCAATTTGTTCCTTAGGTAAAGATTTAAATGTCTCGTTTACTTATATGTACAGACAAATGGGTCACTGGAGAGGGAAACTAAATGGGTTACAAAGCCCCAGAGTTAGAAGATCTCAGCTCCTACTGAAATCACTGGGATTTAGGCACCTATTTTCCTTGGAGGTGATGAACCTAAGTACCTCCTGCAACTCCAGCAGTTAAAAGTATTCCAAAACAGGAACAGGGCTAGAAAGCTTAATTTCTAAAAACAGCAGTGTACCCCGTTAAAAACCTCGTGTTGTATTTCATTCGGTGGCTGCACCACAAATACTCTCAGCAGCTGTTGCAGAGTCTTGGTTGGGATTCCTCTCACCCAACTTTAGACTTCCCGAGTGAGGCCTCCACTCTGCATTTGATCCCGTGGCCTCCCCCCCAGCCGGGCGGCTCCTCCAGATGGCGGTTCAGAACTCCAAAAATTTAGTAAGGGGAATTTCTGTGGCTCCATAGTTGAATTTACTTTAAACAATCGACTATAAAGTCCTGCTCTGAGAAAACACCCTTCAACCCATTAAAAACCACTGCATTCTGTTACACGGAGCATGAGACACAGGCAAACCTAGATGCAAAATAAAACAATTGAGTTTACTCTCAGAGATTTCAACTGCTCCTGTAAATCATAAGCTGTAAACTAGCAGGGAGCTGGCTGGGGATGGCCCCTAAGAGCAGGATGCTGAGCTCCCAAGAACTCCCAGGGACCCCGGAACAGGAATTAATTAATGGCTTTGGCCTCATTTCTGTTTCCAAGGGGTGGCAGGGCGGGATGCTTTTATTTCAACGGTGTTACTTCTGAATCGAGGGTGACAAAACCTGAGGTATCACCCTAGCTAGAGCTACAGTCTTCAGCATTACAGTAAAAAGGCCTTTCCAGGGCACAGGGGAGAAGAGAAGGAGCGAGGGGATGGCTCTCTGGGGCCCACGGCAGCCTCCCGGCATTGCAGAAGTGGCTCTGGGGCAGCCATCAGAGCTGACGCAGCTTCCAGGGAGGCTGTAAAGAAATGCAGCCACTTCCCCAAGGAGCGCTGGGGAAGTCCTCAGTGCTACAGCTTTGTCACATTAGCAGGCTCTACTTAAAAGCAGCTCATCCCTCCAGGTAGAATACAGACCTTCCCAAAACAGAGAGCTCCTTCAACTCTGGGTAAAAAACAGTATCTAGGACGTGCAGAATTGGTTACTCAGAGGCATTGAAAAAAAATGGGATTAAGACAAGCACCAAGACTTTTGGTGGAGTGGTAAACTGAGCTATTTAACCTGGGCTGCTACTGTTGTCCTCTTCTAGAAGGTTTTCGGGTTTTTGGTTTGGGTTTTTTTTTAAATTCTCGGTGTTCCTTGTGCATGGGGGTGAGGGCATTTCTGCTCATTCAGGCCACCTGGAAGAGGTGATTTAATTTGCTGGTGTGGTAGCCTAAGGTGTAATTAATCTCCTGACTTGCAAGCACTGGAGCCTCCATCAGTGGTGAGTGCACATCAGCTGTGGCTAATGATGAGGTGCCTCTGCAAGGGCCCTTTGGCCACACAGCCTAGAGCAAGGCCTTCAGTCTTGCTGAGCGGTGAGGTGGGTCCTGATCGCCTTTGGGTGGCTGATGGTGAAGTGTTGTGAAGCTGTGCCTACTGTAGGTGCTGAGAGTGACAGAAGCGGTTTTGTGGACTGGGTTTCATAGATCTCTGCTGAAAATTACTGTGAATGTTGGTTTCTATCTGTTAAGGCCTTGTGAAGCAACTTGACTACAATTAGCAGAACAGGACATGGTAAAAGGTGACTGCAGAAAGTATCTGTGTCCTTTTTAATTATATCTGAGCATCCCTTTAGCTGCCTGATTGGCAGGGTCCTTTGAAAAGTGTTGCTTTCAGAGGAGGTAGTTGTATCTTTGCCTGCTGCAACTCTGATGCTCTGATGTTTGAAGTTTGCAGTAGAGTTAAATCTGAGAGTCATCTTCTGTGTTCAGGCTTTTCTCGACCTTGCCGAGGTGTGTGTACCTGTCGCATTTGCTTGGAGGGACTGGTCCCAGCCATGCTGAAATAGGTCTCTGGGAAGAGCTGTTCTTGCTTTGTCCTGAGGTGACTTCTCTTTTGTCCTCTGAAAAGAGAACTGTTCCTTTTGAACTATTTTTTAATCTCAGCTTTTAGATCTGTTTCATGTGAAGATCCCATGTCCTCCTGGGACGTGGTACTTCCCTTTCCTCAAACCCCGGCTCTTACAGCCTCTCCAGTTGGTGTTGCTGCCAGAATCCAGCTCTGTCCCTATTGGCGAGGAGGGGTCTCAATCTGTTTCTCAGAAAGTGAAACTGCCCCCTCGTACCTGGAGATCTGCCCGCGTAAACCTCGTGAGCCCCCAAGGATTGACCCAGCAGCTGCAGGGCCATGCAGCAGAGGGGTATTTCCAGAAAGGCTTTAATCTGGGGAAGGGGGGCACTGAGCTGCTGGTGTGTAACTGCAGCTGCGCTGTGCACATCTTGGCTTTGTGCTGTGGCTTCTACTCTGTTGGTAATTAAATTGAAATCAAAACATAACAGTATCGCTCTGATGTTCTGGCTTCTAAATAGCAGTATTGTGAATAAATCAGAGTTACTTCAGAGAATCGCTTTAATGTAGCAGAATTGCAGCAATCAGGGGATAAAGTTAGATTTAAGAGTATCTGGTAAAGCAGCTGATTGGCATTCAAAGGAAAACTGCTTTTGTTCAGTCTTTCTGCAAGTGGGGGTAAGCATCTTCCACAGGAATTAGCAGTGCTTGAGGGCCAGGGTAAGTCCTCATTCCT
>NW_009188415.1:0-27993 GCF_000690835.1 Fulmarus glacialis | reverse complement strand
TGCTCTGCCCCTGACTTTTACCCTGTGGCTTTGTGTGGACAATTTTGTTTTCTGCCACTTTTTCCTAGCTTTAAGAGCACTTACTTCCTCATCTCTTAGTGCTGTGTAAGACTGCTTGTTTCACTGTATAAAGAGCTACATGGGCAATAAAGTGCCTCCCCCTTCCCAATACCAAACCAGCCAGGTTGAAGGACAGGGAATGGACAGCTCGATAGCTGAAACTGCAGGGCGATGGTTGGAAGGACCTAGTGGGATTTCAAACAATTAATCCCTCGAGATAACCTTATGTCTTGCCTTCTACAGTGATAAATAGTGCCACTGTTCTGTATCGCTGCTATTCAGTGCTCCTTCGTGTTGATCTCATGTGCATCCCGCTGTCTTTGCTGTCATTCCCATAACGCATCTTCGCCATCTGCCACAGCCTTTAACGAGACCATGCTCTACAAACCTTGAACAAAGGAATTGGCCTACCAAGAGAGAGGGTAAGGGAAAAAAGATAGAGCCAATCTTAAAAATAAAAACTACTCGAGAGATATACTGTTACTGGTTGACTTGTGAAGGAAACTTGTGCTACGGGCATGGTAGGTTGGGGTGGGCAGGGAGGGGTGTTGGCTCTCCTGGCTTCCAGCAACGATGATAGGCAACAGGTGAGCATTTGGTGATGAAGCCTGAGTCTCAGGGTGCTCGTGTACCAAACTTTCTGGCTTCAGACTGCCGCAGCCATGCAAATGGTGAACAGGAAGGCTGATCGGAGGGGTACCTGACCTGGGTTTTCAAAACCAGATTATCTTCTAGGTATTCTGTTTAAGATGCTAGTTTTTCAAGGAGGTTGAATATCTATGACTTTAACTTAATAAAATTTATCAATTTTTAGAACCTCTGGAAAACTGGAAACTTTCACCCTAAGTCTGTGGGTCAAAGATTTTTTTTTTTTCTTTATTAAACCCGTGGATTTTTTTTTCCTCCCCAGTTTGAAATGGGCACAAAGCCTTTCCCTGTAGCATGAATTGGCAGAGGGAAAGAAGTCAAGGCTCAGGCATGCTATCGTGGGCACTCACATTTTAATGAGCTGTAGTAAATGGCCCTGTGAACAAATAATAAAAATAGAATCTGTTTTTCCAACCTTTTTCATGATGGTAGAAAAAAAACCCCTCAACTTGCCCGTTTGAAAATGTTTTTCTCAGCTGAGCATATGCAAATTAGAATTTTGCAGATTTTATCAAGAATTATTCTAGTTCTACCCAGAACTACCTTTAGCTACTCAGCTACAGTCACATTAACATTGCAAGTCAAAAAAACGGTCTGTGGCTAGATATCCCCCATCAAAAATCATACAATGTGACTTTTTTTTTTTAAGTAAAGATAATAGATGTCTGAGACAGCTTGATTTATACATTCATTAACAAGCATATGGATAAACTAATACGTGGTTTTATTTCTGATGCAGTCTTAGTTGGATCTATGTAAGTTGCATGCACGCGTTTCCATGTGTGCATGTGCAAGTTTATTTCAGTTTTGTGACGGAAAACATAGCCTGTAGTTTGAGTTCTTGCTGTGGTATGTTGGCACTTATCTAATTCAATCTAGATCAGAACAAATGAATCTATTGTTTCTGATCCGGAGGTCAAATCTATTGCTTCTTGTAATTGCCTGTATGACAACTTCTGTGTAAAAGGCCTTTATGCTTCACAGGCTGGTTAAAGACACTGAATAGATTTTCTTTTCTTTCTTAAACCAGGAACTTCAATCTGTTCTTGGGATCTGGCTATCTGTAACACTAAGGTGTTTTTCTCTCTGCCCGTAGATGTTAACCTGTTTGCACTGGAGCCCTCTATCTTTTGAGGACTATTGTCCTTAGTGCTATTCTCCAAGATATAAGGCAATTGCTTGAGCGCTGTATAGGACCACCTGCAGAAGTCTTTGCTCCAGGATATTCCTGGCACTCCTCTCATGTGAGTAAAGCAGGAGGAAGAAGAAAAAGTGTATAGGGAAGTAAAACCTTGCCTTATCAGATTTCCTGTACAGAACTACAAAGCAATATGACAAATAATTTCCAGCACTCTTCTTCTAGGTCAGCAGTTTCAGAAGTCTTTCCAAAACACCTTAGTTATAATAGTAGCTGTACGCCTCGGGTGTCTGTCTTTGCTGTTTCAAAAACTCCTGCCTATCATTTCCCTATGCAAAGCTGCCAAGCTGGTTTCGTCCTGCCTGCGGAGTTCATTTATTTCAGCTTAGGAAGACAGGCGTGAGCTGGAAGAATTCTGAATTTGTGTGGTGTACATAACTCCCTCTGGAGTTTCATAAGCAAGATGAATACATTTGGACTGAAATACAGTAGGAATAACAGGCTGGGGCACTTTCTTACCTGTCTATGATAAGTTATTTCCTCATGAGACACAAGGTATTTTGCATAAAACTGGTGATCTCTCACACTTTGTTACCCAGGACATGGCTTACAAGCAACCTGGAATTGTCTTGTTGGCACCACAGAAGGCTTTTTGGTTTCTGTTTTGGCAGTTTCCATGGCTCTGAGTTATTCGCAAGAGGTGCTCTGTGAACTTCCACATCCCAACTCAATAGCTCATGTCAGGCTCCAGGCGGGTTGCCATTCTGCAGGGTATTTCAGACTGCCCAAAACTCCTGAAAATATTGTCAGTGAAGTATCAACAGCCTAGAGACCCATGTGATTATCAGGGATGTAGAAAGAGCAAGACTAAAGTCTCTCTGATTTGGGGAGATCAAGAATTTGAACCTGATTCTCCTGTACTCCAAGGAAGTGCACAACTGGTTCCCTACTAGCTATGGTGGGAAGCACAGGTGGTTTCTTAATCACTGGGGTTTTTTGTTGTTTTGTTTTGCTTTCCTTTCCTTGAGTAAGAAGACTAACAAAGCATAGTTTCCTCAGGAGGGATACAAAAGGAAGGTTCCTTTTCATAAGGTAGAGCTGGGCGGGAAATATTTTTCCTAACAGTGATATTCCATTAGTTCAGACACTATTTCAGGTAAGCAGTGTCTCTGGGTGCTTGGGAAACTTCTAGGAAAAAAATATTTCCCTTCAGAAACATCTGTTTCCAGCATTTTCTGGCTCCCGCTCAAGTCTAGAACTAGTCAAAGATGGTCTCTCATCTACATCCACCCCCTACTCTCGCAGGACCCAGGGGAGGCAGAAGGTGCACAGCACAGGAAGGGAAGGCTTTGTCATTCATATTTGTGGTTAAGCGGCTCAGCCTCAGTCTGAGCTGAACTTTGTTTTGGCCAATGGTTCTTATTCTGTCAACACCAATTCCCTCATCCAAGTTCATCAAAGCGATTTATAGGAACCGTACCTAGGTGCTCTTGTCAGTGGAGAAGAGAAAGTCATCAGCTCCCTCCAAGATGATAGGAACTTGGCTCTTGCCTCTGGGTGAGAGCAGCAAGCACCAGCAAAGCAGAAAGCTCTCCGGAAGGGCAATGAGTAACAGGGAGGAGCAGGGATGACTTGGCACTTGCAGCGTGTCGTTGCCTCTGTTCCAGCCTCCTCTGTAGCTTCTCAACGTGCTGTTTTGCTGCTTGATGCTCCTGCACTGCTGCAGGAACAGCTACCGCAGCACAGGCTGGACAGGGTGTGCTCTGGTCCTTGCTGGATTGCTCCAGCCAGGTAGGAAACAGTCTTTGTAGATGTTCATGTGTGCAGATTGGTTCAAGCAGGCGTTGGCATCCTATGAACCTGCAAAAAAATCCTGTGCCTCAGTGCGTAGCTGTAGAGATCCTCCTTAATAGAAAGTCCTGTTGCTCAAGCATTACCCCAAGGAAACATGTTTTTGTTGCCGAGTTTATTTTTTTCCCCCACTTGGAGCTTAGTCCTGCTAGCTTTCCCCCAGATAGCAGTTCCTAGTGCACAGCAAAGATGAATATGGAACACAATAAATGTCATTAAAAAGAGCAGTCAGAGCCTTTGCTGATCTAAGCTGAAGCATTAGATGACAGATGAAAGCCATTAAAGCTAGGCCAATTTACATCTGTATTACCAGTGAAATTCAAAATGTTATCTGCTGCCTCTCTCATTCTGTGTAAGTTGTCACATGCGTGTACCTTGTAAATGGTGATGCTACTGGTGGTGTACCTTTTGGTCTTGTTTTTTGGTTGTTGTTTGTTTGTTCTTAAGTGTTCACCATGACCTTCTTTGCAGTCATAAGAGCACAAACATCTGCACAGGATTACCTCTTGGCCTGCTGGCCCTGGCAAAGGAGGATGAAGCCTCTCTCCTCCTTGTCTAGAGAAGTTTTCCACCTACGCTGCACTGTGAAGCACCGGGTGAGAAGAAAGCCCCAAGTTATGCAAGGTTGTGATGGAGAAACAGCTGGGGGGGGCAAGTGCGCGGAGGAAGTGTTTGGATAGCAGGGAGGTCTTTAACTGTGGGAGCTGAGACTCTGCACGTGCTGAAGGAGCAGTGTGATTATCGGGTTTGTTAGAGGGAAACCCATGATGGATATCCCAGACCCTTTGCTTAATGTTTGGAGTTTCCTGCCCAGGCTTCTTCATTTATTTCAGGCTAAAGTAAATGAAAAAAGCATAAGCCCTACTGGGGTCCTGTAACCACAACTTTGAGCAAATTGTGGTGCTCCAGAGCAGCAATTCCCAATGGTGAAAACTGAACCTGTGGAGAGAAGCAGAGGGAAGGGCAGGTCCCACGGCCTGCCCCAGCAGCCTGGGGGTGACGTGCTGAGCTCTGGGCCCGCTCCCTGCTGGGAGGACAGGACCACAACAGGGGGGTCCTAACAGGTGGGTTTGTCAAGGCTGCGGGCGTAATGCCCAAGAACATCAGTTGGCTTGGTGTGAGGCCAGGTATTAGAGGCAGCTCTTCCTGCCCATGGGTTTGGGCTCACAGCCCTGGTCTCCAGAGGGCCACTGCATGCCACCGTGTCCTTTCGGCAAGTGAGCACTCTGGTTTTAGTTTTTGCTCCTCTTCTCCTGTCCTTCACTAGCTGCTTTCCTGCCTTCAGAACTCTGCGGCCACCTCCCAGTGACGATGGCGCAGCGATGTGCAGAACAGTCCCCTCTCCTGGAAAGGGAAATCTCATCCCTCCGGCACATAGTGCTGGATGAGTTAATTCCTATCCGGAGCATGTTTGCAGGGTGTCCTTTGGTGTTCCTCTGAGCTGATGACAAAGGAAACCAAACAGGAGGTGCTAACAAAGGAGGAAGGGCCTGCCTGCAGCAGGAAACTTTGAAAAGTAGGAATTTAAGGGATGAGAAGTCATCTCTGGTTGACTTGCTGTAACTCACGTCAATCTCTGGCAGTTCTGTGTTTATAGATCTTACTTCCTCTCCCTGTTTACATCAGGTTCATCTGAGCTTTGCACCTTGCATGTGAAAGGATCTTCACCCTCTCTGAAATTCATGCTTTAAGCTACTCCTTTTTTTTTTTTTAAAAAAAAAAAAAAAAAGAAAAAACCCAAACCAACCTTTACACAACAATGCTTTTGGTGGTTTCCAGTTTCTAATTTCAAACCCATCGCTCCTTCATTACTCATAGCTGCTGCTCTATGGCAGCAAAAACATGTAGTACATTGAAATTGTTTACATCGTACATTGGGTTTGAAATGGTGGAGAGAAGTATGTTCAATAAAACAGCATTCCACAGTAGGGACTTAACCATCCAACCTCCTTAGGAAGATATAATGCTACTGCTTTTGAAGGGATGTGGGTCCTTTGAAGTTTTGTACCTAGCTTTTCTTGTAAGAAGAGCCAGGTTCAATTTCTCATCTGGACAATATATGAAAATTAACATATTGGTCTTGTCTTGACTTTGGGTTTGAAGATCCATCTTGTATCCAGTTGTAAAAGCCTTTGAAAATCCTCAGCTGTAGGCGCTGTGACGACTGGCTGAAAGCGTGCCATGAACTTGTGAGGAAAGGCAGCAGATGCTGAGCGCGCAGTCTGTGTGCAGCCAAGGGGGCTGCAACGCACCAAGGGAAATTAATTTGTTGCAGATGCTCTATGTGTGACTGAGCCAATGGAGGAAGGGGGAGAGGGCCATATTGCCTCTGACCTGCATGCCACAAATGCACTTTTTTTTTCCCCTCACCAGCTGCATTTGCTATGTACAGTTGGGATGGATGGAAACCCTCATTTGAAACCTACTGTTACTCTGTGTGGTAAAGAATTAGGTATCCCCTGCATCCTTTCTGCCCCCCTCCTCTATCTGCCCCTGATATCTATAGGAGTAAGACAGACTACTCAATGTTTGAGTGCTGAATATAGCAGCTAAATAAGGGAGAAGCTTGCTGGAGTCCTTAAAGCCTTATAGCAAGCACATACTTTGCTAATCTTAGATGGGCTTTGATGTCAGTATTTCAAAAAAGCTCCAAAGGATCCCTTTTCACCATAACTACAATAAAAGAGAAAATACAGGAGATGACTTTTGAGATGGAACAAAAGCCTGTAATTGAAGTTCTTTTCCAGGTACCACATGCAAGTGCAACAATACCTGGAAATTCAGTCTGAAGGGACTCAGTCAGATTAAAATGTTGCAGGCACTTGCAGGATTTTGCCATCACTAATTCATTGAGTATCTTCTATGAAATAGTTCTTAAAAATGGAGTTGTTGTCAGTGTGACACTGGATGGTCAAAAATAGGAACTTGCACTCCACTCAACTATGCTCTTTCCCAGCCTTTCTGGGGGATGGCTCTTCCTGGGACTGCCAAGCCTTTTTCTGCCCTACAGTCATTTTGTTCCCTTCCTGAGCCCTGATCCAGGCTGTTGCTAAATTGAACAAACTTGGCTCAAAGTACGTATGTAAGTACCTGACCTGAAGAATCCTGACCTTCACAGGTCGTAGCACCCGCAGGTTCCACCGAAACTGGCGGGAAGCCCAAGCACTCCTCTCCTTGGAAAATCAGCAAAGCCTCTTTGGCTCCTTGAAGCCAAACAGAAGGAGACAATATAGGAGAAACATAGCTACTGTCCATTTAAGGGATAGGATCTTAGATGTTAGTGAGATGTAGCTGAGAAAAATCTAATCACAGGTTTTTACTGCTGTTTGGAGGGGGGTGGCGAAGTGTCTTTCCTATTCTTTTCTGTTTTCTCTGTGCAGTCCCACTTCCATGAATAAAAGATAAGCAGAGCCTTTACTCCAGCCCCCTGGTCATGCTGTTATGTTTGGCAGCCTGAGGTGTGGAGGGTAAGGAGCTGCCATGTAGGACATGCAGCTTTTTCACTTGAAATACTACTGTCCGAGTAAGTGCTGGTCTCTGGGTTTCTGTTGTTGCTTATGCAGAATTTGGGAGGTGGTAGCAGCCCAGAGTATCAGTGCACTCTGGTGCTCCTGGGTCTATAAATGCTACCTGCTTCAATGTGCTGTCGGGCAGAACTGTTAAGCTCATCATCATGGGGAAAAACTACGCTATTCTGGCTTAAAGGGAGCTACGTGGTTGTCCCGACATAGGTACCTGAAAATTGGCATCCAACACCTGCTTTTCAAAACAGCAAAGCCTCAAAGGGGAAAGGAAACATGTTTCAGGTGTTGGAATACAGTGAACGGGGGTGAGTCTTGTGCTGGAAAAGAAGCAGCTCTTCAGAGCCCAGAAGCGTTTTCTGTTTGGTTTGCGCTGAATGCTCGGAGGACTGGTAACTGATGAGCCAGTACTCAGGTGTGGTCCTCGCTGATAATGCAGCGTCAGCTGTTTGGGACCTGGCTGCTCAGTGAAGTAAGGCAGGCTGTTTGGTTTCTGTCCCAAATGCATGTGTTCACATCAGGAAGCAAAATCAGAACTCGTGCTAATTGGCACGGCAGCCGGCCATCTGCGTGCACAGGGAGGGCGAGCAGGCCCCGAGCACACGGGCTGGGAGAAGACGGGCCCTGAGCCGGGGATGCTGCCTCTGCTGCTGACTGGACTGAAAGCAGTGGAGAAGTCAGGCTGGCACTGAATTTGCTTTAATGGCCATTGAGGCTTGCTGGAGATATGATTCATCAAGTGAGAAGTGAAGTCCTGACTCCAGACTGGGGCGGCCAGTAGTGACTGGGAAGGGGTAAACTCTCCCCAGCTGGGAGAGTATGTTGTAGCTTGTTGAAACGAAGACCTTTCTGCCTGCAGAAAATGCTAGTGGTTCAGAAGAAGTTTTGTTCCTGTCCAGCAAGCCTTGAGAGCCCTGTTTTGAGTTGAGCGTTTTAGGGCTACTGGTATCTGTGCAACAGGGCTGCAGCTCTGGTTCAGGTGCCAGGGCATCTCTACTGTCCCCACATCTGAATTGTCAGTCTCTGCTAAAGAAACACTCCGCATCAGATAAGCTGGTAGGGAATAAGGCCAGTGGTTACTGGCTCCCTACCTTTATTTCAGGTGAAGCTTACTGCAAGTGAGGTGTCTATTAGCTGGAGGGGAAGGTGGGAATGCTATCTGCAATTACATCCATTGGAGTATGGAGAAGAGCTTTAGAGCCGTGCAAATAACATTTGTGGTTTACCTATTTCCAGTGAATGCGTGGCGTTTCTTCCCTACGTGCAACTCTGCCTCTTCTCCTAAAATCCATCTGGGAAAATAAGTGAATCATTTCTCATCAGGCTACAAGAATTTCAAAACTCCTCTCCAGGGTTCCTTCGACACTGTTCTGCATACATCTTAATTTCCTGTAACAGTCCTAATCCGCTTCCCATAGGTACCCATGGGAGCCTTGTTATTGACCTCAACTGGAAAAAGGATTGTTTCTCTCCCTCATTATAATTGCTATTAACTGCCATAGTTCTTGTCTGTCTCCAACACAGGGGCCATTAACATAACAGGTCAGAGAAAGTGAGCTCTGCCCGTGCTCCTCGAAGGCATCCCCGCAGCGTGGCGACGGAGCGTGTTGGCTGTGCGAGAGGAAGCTGGTCTAGCTCCCCGTCTGCTTTGGGAGCGCCGAGACCTGGGGCTGTCAGTAAGGGCATCCTTTGCCAGCCTTTAAACCTCCATGCACACGTCTGGGAGAGTGATATGGGTGACAGGCTGGAAACTTCCCCTGATTGCTGTTCTTTAATTGCCTGTTCCTGAAGCGGCCTCTGGGTGACCCAGCGCTCAGTAGCTTGTTACCTGCGTGACCTCCATAGGCTTCCTGCGGAGCCGGTGGAAACAGAGATGCTGAATTGCCCTTGGAGCTTGCCTTTCTCCCTTGCCTTCCCAGAGTGACTAGGCACCGGAGCTAGGGCGAGCTGCCAATTTAAACTGTGCGCTCCCTCCTGCAGTGGCATGACAGAGCACGCTCAAGTCTCATCTTCCTCTCCAGCACTGGGAATACCCAAATTTCAGGCCAGGGCTCCAGTGGAGGGACTGGGAACAGATTCGCTGGAGAAAATACAGGGATAATGGAGTGCCATGTGCTGCTTCTAGGAGCAAGTCTCAGGTCCTACAAGGAAGATCCTGGGTTAGCTGTAGCACCTGAAAACCCCACAGGAGTTTTAGCTACCTAAACTAGATGTATGTAGGGCCAGAGGCAGGTGTAGCACAGGCTTGTCTGGGTCTTGGACTGGCCATTGGAAGGTGTTTCAGATGATGGTGCCCTCCAGGGAGATCCATTCCTTCTGGAAAAGCAGCCCCTTTCCTCCCTGACTGCAGAGGCAGGAGGAAGGAGATGCTGGTTCTTCTGTGCCCGTGTTCTCATGTTTGCAGTGCCTTGAGTTAGCCCCTGCACAAGGCATTTGGGATGGGAGGGCAGGGCAAAGAGACAGTCCTCCTGCCCTATACAGCCTGCTGGCATGGGCCAGCTACAACCACTTCTGTTACAGTCCCAATGTCCAGGTCTTGCCAGGTGTATCCATCCACGGCACTTAGCGTGAGAGGAGCACGGTGTCTGTGCTAGGACTGGGACAGGCCTGCAGTTAAAATCTGGTGTTACAGCCCTCACTGCCTGACATCTGCCCTGAATGTTTTCTTGTGGCCGTACAGGCTAAAGGGGATGTGGAGGAAGAGATAAGAAAAATAAGCTTCTGTGCTGGGCAGCATATAGTCTTCAATCCTGACAGATCAAAAGCATCAAACTTCAGTCTGGATAAAGGAGGACTTGGTGATGCACTTTTTGGGGGGGGGGGGAAAGAAAGAGAAAATGAGATTAGAGAAGTACTTGTAGTTCTGCACATAGCCAGTACACAGAGCTTGCTAAGAGCAATAAAGATCTGTAATTACATTTGTATGGATTATACTAATCCATGAATTTGTAACCTATGGGATCTGGCCATGTTGGGCTAGAGAAACACAGAATTATCAGACACTGCTTTGTGATGTGCTAGTGTATGTCTTGTGGCTTTTTTTCTTAAAAAGGTCCCAGTAGAACCTTTCTAGTAAGGTGCTGCTGCCCTCCAGCAGTTTGGGTTCTGGTTGATAGTGACAATTTTTCTCTGTCTTTTTGGGAACACAGCCTCAATTGTGCATTTAGGAGGCAAAAAAAGGTCACCACCCTTTAAACTTGCTTTAAAGGATAGCATAATCAGGGGTTTATTTAAATATAATCCAGGAATTTACTTTCGTGTTCTTATTTTCTTACCATAGTGTTGGTTATGTAAATGCAAGCAATCTTAAAATCACAGTTTACATTGCTCACCTTTGAAAATAAACTCACCCCAGCTTCATCTATTTGACTTCTAACATTTCTCATTCTCTGGCTTAACGCTGCAATCTCAGGGTCCCAGTCCCCACAGGGGATGGCTCAGCTCAGGCTGCTCGCTGGCTTTTCACCTTTTGAATCCAAGCTCTCCCTCTTAGCTTTGGCAATTGCTCAGATATCCCCGACAGTATCCTTTGAAAATGTTTTATCTGACATAATTTGCTAATGCCTCTGCTGGGACAGAGGGAACACTATTTCACGCTCATCCAAGTCTTTTAAAAACTACAGAGACTATTGAGGAATGTGACTACTTAAATATTCACCTGCAGCCTGTACTCAAAGGAGGTTGTGGCCAGGTTGGAACCCCTTATACAGTATTAGATGGGACTGCAAGATAAATTTAAAAATTATCGACCTCAGGGGATCGGGGCATGGGTTAAAGTAACCGACCCTTCCACTAAGCTGTTGAGCATCCTCCATACCTCCTGAAACTGAGGATGCCGGAGAGGCTTGTGGTGTGAACATCTAACACCTGTAGTATTGAACATTTCATGCTTAACTGGGGAACAGCAGTGAGATAACATCAGCTGATAACATCAGCTCAGTATTTGTCTGGACTATGTTTTGTGTGACAGAGTTTGCATTACTAATGTGGATTAAAGCCAACCTGTGGAGGTCACATTCCCCTGGGTTCTGCAACCATAACTTGTCGGACCCTGGATCTATTCAATGTGCTTCTTCAAAATGTACAAAACCAGGCAAGTCAGGCAAGTTGTGCTGTGGAGTAACCCACCCTGCAGAGTCTTTCTGAAAAGTTACATGTTTGTAGGAATCCATGTTGGGGGAGAAAACACATAAAATGCATCTTCCATCTAGTGGGGGCAGGGAAATAACAATATAGTCATGGAGGGGCAGCAGCACTCACAAGTGCCATTTGGGACGTGTTGGAACAGCAGCAAATGAATTTCTGAACTCCAGTGTGCTTGTGAACTTGTGAACTGCTAACCTGATGTGACTCTGCTTCCTGGCATATAAAGCACTTTAAAAAATGCTTCAGTGTGTGATGCTGCCATCTGCTATGAAGTGGAGGCATCTTCATAGTGGCTAATAAAGGGGTTTCTCTCAGCAAGCTTCATGTGTTGCTCTGGAAATGTGGATGGGCCCTCAGTACCCTCCCCAGGCTCCCCAAAGGTCCTTTGTCAGGCCAAAAAGGCAGGAGCCGATCCAGAGCATGGCCAGTCTTCGGCCAAGATGCTAGCTGTTGTAAATTGCTGTTAATTTAAGTGCCGCTGGGATGCAATACCTCTGGTGAGGGGTACAGGAGGAGGAGACAGACAGATATACCCACACTGGCTCACGCACTTCGAGCACCCAGCACAGGGGTGCAGGCAGACAGCCCTGCCCTGCTTGGCTTAGCAAAACCACTGCTGGAGCTGTCTAGTGCTTAGTGGCCGCCTAGCTGCCACACTTCATAATTCAGAGTATGTGGACTGATGGGTGTTAGAGTAGATACCAGTCTGTGGGTCTTGGCTTGCTCCAAGATAGTCAATATTCTCTATCCTGACAAATTTTAGAAGCACCTTCCCAAAATAAAACATGCCCTCAGTTTTAGTCACACACTGCATTTGCACTGGGCAGAAGATAGTGTCTGTTCCTCAGTATCACCTATCCCGCTGACCTGAGAGTTAAGAGAAGTACTGAAACTTCATTAAGAAGTCCGCAAGCTGGAAATAGAGAGGAGGGCAATATGGCCCTGAGGGTGGGGAGTGGGGGGAAGGTGAGGAGAAATATCATGTTTGTGCAGAGCATTTGATATTTAAAACTCGGTAGCATTTGCAGAGTAAACTGATATCTGTGGTTCAAAATGGCATGTGAAATGCTGCTTTGCCAGCACTCCTGGGGATGCGCGTCCTGTTCCCTGGTTCGGTGGAACCAGGATAGAGCTGTTACTCCTTGTCTGCAGACTATTTGGCACCACCACCCGTGACATGGCTACTGAGTCAAAACGGGCTCATAGGCTCTGTGACTCTCACAGAGCTACTTTTAAACTGGGTAAGCATCATCTGACACAGATACGACGTGCCAGAGCTCTCGTACAAAACATGTCTGATGTGTTATAGCGTGATCTGGCTCAATAGGATGTCTGGGATGCACCGGTAGAGTGATTTCTGAGTCAGATAGGGCCTTTTTCTTGGTCCTGCCGTGTCCCCTTGCCTCTCCTGACACAGAGGACACCACCACCGCATGCACGGCAGCTCTTCAGCATCATGGAGCACTGCAAACAGGGCAAGCTGCAGTGCAGCAGGCGGCACGGCCACCCAATGTGTACCCAGCCGCCATCCGCAGCTTCTCTAGTGCGAGAACCACAGCATTTATGTGTTAAATAAGAAACTTACTTTTGCCGCCTGATTACTGTGTCAGAATCGGTTAATTAGCCCATGTCAAGATGAAAGCAGGGTCTTGTATGTGCAGATAGGAATGAGTAGTACCAAAGGGCTGAGAGGTGGGGAAGGAGGAAAAGACCCTGGAGATTAACTGGGGATATTGTGCCCTCCAAAGAGGGAATTGCAGGGTCTGCCAGCCAGTCCTGATTATCTTGCCTTCATCTAGATAATCTCTGCCCTGATTGCTGCATGAAATATGGTACATCTGTCTGTGAGCTGATGTTTGCTGATCTCTGCATTCGCTTCTCTTGGTTTCGGCGGGTCAGTGGTGGGACAATCCCTCCCCTCTCGGTGTGAAGCTGATGAGACCCAGTGGTGGGGACGGCGAGCTCCTCACTCCTGCCCCTGAGCAGGTGGCACGGAGGATCTCTTTGCTGCCTTGGGAGTGGGCTGCTGCTTGGCAAGTGCACGTTATTCACTTTAACAACTGGGCTGGAGGATATGCAGGGAGTGGGAAAGGTGTCTCTAATGTGGGGCGCAGAATGGAAATGAACGGTAGGTGGAGGAAACCCTTTCAGAAGGAGCTCCCTGTGCCTGTGCAGACCAGGCCAATGGTGGGGGACCCTTGTTTCTTTGGATTGGCTTCACACTTGGGCACAGGTTTATGTGTCTAGGTCAGTGAACCTGGGTGAAGGAGGCTGCTTGGCTATTTAATACTAGGTTTGCAAGACTGTAAATCCTGTGAGGGAGAAAGAAGTTACTGTCCTTGGTTTGGCATAAAGCACAAAATTTGTTCCACACAAAATAGTTTGGCATGAATAATATTGCTGCTAACTCCAGGTGTGTGAGGAGGTGGTGGGTTGAACTCCTTACCTCACTTCTTTTCACCAAGAAGGCTGGTTTTTTGTTCTTTGTAGTAGTAGTAGTAGTAGTAGTAGTAGTAGTAGTATTAATTCACATAACGCAGGGAAAGGGACATACACCACCTTCTGCACTTGCTATTGACATAGTGATGCTAGTGAGTCATGCTGTCGACTAGTGTGGGCAGGCATCACATGTGAATGTGTAACCACCTCTGTCATGATAGGGCTGCTGAGAAGATAAGTCTGTACCCCTTTGTGGCTGTCAATATTTAATTAGAGAGGTGGCTAAAGACAGATCCTGTTTTGGAAAAAGAAATACCTTGTTCTTCCCAAATGATTTTTTAGCATTGCTGACTTACATTTTATTCCCTTATTGTGGCTAAAAATGATGAAATTATGACTACATCTTTCCTTTTCCTTTTTAAAACAGTTGTGCAGTATCATTTACAAAAGGGACTTTGTTTCAGCTGGGGGAAAAATGTTCACAACGTTTTTTGGATGAGAGGTGAAATAAATTTTTTTTTTAAATCTAAATAAGGTAATATTTTCCTTAGCGAATCCAATGATGGCAGTGCTGCCACCTCGAAATGCATGGTGGGCTCTGAGGTCTTACAAGCCCTTACATAGAGGGACCCATGAAATAAGCTATGCTAAATTGTGCCTTTTGAAGGGACCTGCCTCACATCTCCTGCCTCACTGGATGATAAGTGTCAGACTGGTGGGTAATTTGTAGAAATTCTGCAGTGTCTGGCCTGAGTCTGTTTTCTGTTTATTGTAAGGAGAGCAAGTTCCTATCGCCCTCTGAAAGCTTCACATCTGTCTCTGAGCTGGAGGAGCCAGGCTTGTACTTTACTTCTGCAATACTTACCTACCTTCTGGTGCACAGTTTCAGTGACAAATGTTGTTATTCCTGTTATTTTATGAGCAAGAAACAGATGAACTGAGAGGACTGTCTTATACCGGTTTCAAAGGGGAGAGACACACGAGGAGCCCTAGCAGAGTTCAGATGCTGTAGGGATGTGGTTGCAGACGTCAGAGCTCTTTATCTTGTTGTTACCTTAGGTCCAGCTTTCCTTAAGCAGCTCAGCCGTTACTCCAAATGGGGCAGTAAATTGTTCCTTGTGCTTAAATCCTACGTTTGGGTCACTGCTGCTTGTAAAGATGCAATTCAGAAATGAAATGCACTTACTGGCTGCCATTACAAGCATCCTGTGTGAATATCTGTCTAATCTCCCTAATATTTTAAGAGCAGAATTTGGGAGCCGTGATAGTGGCATGCCTCTTGCCTCAGTTTTTCTCCTGGTATCACTTTGTGACTCTCCTTGGAGAACTCTACGTGATCCTGCACGCTGTAATGTTCCCTCCAGCAAAACCTCTTAAAGGATTACTTTGACTTGTGATTAAAAGTTGCAGGGAACACTTGGCAGATCTGAGACTCTCAACAAAGCGGTGTAATTTTCTTTCTGGGCCTTTTTTTGCCTCTTATTTATGTTTGAAAGCTGTCAGATTGCCTACCAGGCCTGGGAGAACTGGTGGGTTTCGGTTCAAGACTCGATGTTTAGCCTGGGAGAGGGTGGGGTGGGAATGTGTGTATTGAAGCTTTCCCTTCGACAGCCGTTGATATAAATTCTTATACCATGTCCCCTGTTAGAAAGGCTGGATATCTGCAAGGAGAAACTCTGAAGAAAGAGGCAGGGTCTCCAGAGGGCATCAGCAGGTGGAAAGAGCAGCTGAAAATCAGTGTCAGGCTCTCAGGGAGCGGCTGAGGCTGTGGGAAGTGGAGCTGCCTGCTGGACTTGTCCATGTGAGTGGTGCCTGCCAAAACTCCATCCAGATCCTTCCCAGCTCGAGATCTGCTCCAGAGCAATGTTGTTCCTTCACGAGAGCTGCAGTAAAACTTGCTGAGTCCTTCTTTTACCCAAAAATAGCATGGGGGAACTTGTTGGTGAAACGATGCTAGCACCTTAACCTCTTGGCCAACGGCTGGGGGTTGAAGTATTGGCATCTGACGTTATACTTGAGGCTCCTGCTGAGGCAACTTGTTCACTCTGGGTGAGAATTAACCTGCATTCAGTGACATACCGAGAGAGATTTACAGGAGCGTATGGTTGAAATCTTGTCACCAAGTCATAAGGAAGACATGACCTCTAATGGGTGCTGAATCTTGCAGTTTGTGTAGTCACACAGTCTGTCTTTTCCTACAGCACGTGCTTCATGGAGGATGTCTTATGAGTGTCATTCCCCTTTATCAACCCAGGGGTTACACAAATCCCTGCCTAACTGTAGATGATCATGATGCTTTTTCCTTTGCCTCAAACCTCCTTGAAGCACTGTAGGCATTTTCAAAATCAAACCAATGCCCCAAGTCAAAAGTGATGTAGACCTGAAAAAAAAGGGCCTGATGAACCGCCTGTGTCAGGTGCACAGTGCATCCTTGCAGAGGGGGTTCCCACAGAGTGGCCAGGAGACCTGATTGCCAAGAACAAAGAGGCACATGGATATCTTCCTAGCATTAGTGAAGCAAGACTGACTAGAAAGCTCAGCATGGACAGCCTTGCCATCCAGCGTACAATGTTTTTATAGTGAGGACATTGGTAACATTTACTAGGGACTTGGGTTTACATCCTCAAAATCACTGAAGTTCTTAAAAGCCCTGAGGGATAGGGACCTCTGCCCTTTCATCTCCCTTTAGCGAGGATAGCGCTGAGCAGCACTGCCAAATATTTGAGATAGGTTGAAGTTGCCTATCAAGTATGAGAGGTTCCCCGCTCCTGCTTCTCTAAAGTCCTTCACAGCTAATAACCGAGCTACACAGTAACCACGCAGGACTGATACATTAACTCCAGCTGAGCCTGGTATAGCGAGGTGCAGAAAGTCTGTGGTCACACAGCCAAGCTTTGGTAGGGCCAGGTGGAGAACCAGACTATCCCTGACTCTTGAATTTGCTTTTGTTGTATCTCCAGGCAGATGAGTTTGTTTTGCCCTTGCAAAGATGGGAAAGAAGGCGTGTGAAGGTATTGCTGCAGCTGATAAGCCCCCGTGAGAGCCGGAGCTTGGTAGCCCAGGCCTGCGTGGTGCCAACGCAGCTCCTCCTCCTCCGGGGGAACTGCCGGGGCGACCCCCTGCCTGCCCAAAACGTGCCTTCTGCCTCCCGCTTCAACCAGTGGAACAGAACTTTCTTGCCTATCTGGAGTTTTTGTCAGTGTTTTTTGCGGTGATAGGGAGAAGATTTGTAGACGTTTTGGACATGTGATTAGAGACAAATGGCTCTGCTCTGTGCCTGGCTGGCCTCAACCTCCTCAGAGGCAGATGTGTGCGAGACTCGGCTGAAAACAGCTTTCTCTGAGCTGACCTCCGGGGATCCTTAATCCCTGACAGGCATGCCTGCCTCCCCCGAGCATCAGGCTCTCGGCAGGCTTCCACCCAAAGGAGTCGGGGCGAAGCATCTGGGCTCTGTTTATTCCCTCGGACGGTGCGTGTGTGCGAGGAGGCGTGTGCCTGCCCGTGCGCATCTGCGGAGCGCGGGGGCGAGGACTGCCACAACCACCCGGGTGTCGGAGCTGAGGTGCCGGCCCATGGCAGGGGCAGGATGCTGCGCAGGCAGATCAAAGAGGAGAGCTGAAATGAAAAGATGACTAGCGGGGGGGGGGAATCCTTGAACTCCAGTGTGAAGTTTGCTCCTTTCTTTCAAAACTGTGCACCGTTTAGGACAGGCATAAGCCATATGTTAAAGGTGTTGAAGGGATGAATGTGGAGCACATGTGTCTGCCTGAGCCTTCACCAAGGGGTGGACTGACGGGAGGGAAGGATGAGCACCTTGGGAGCTCCTGAACACAAGACATCAGACGACTTTGCTTAGGTCGCTGTAGAGAACTGTCTGTACACAGGAGTTGGGATTATTTTCTCCTGTTAATTAAAGTCCTAGAGCTAAATAATAAATGGTCCAGTAACCATTAACAGTTTTAGAGGCAAAACTTGAAGCTTACCAATATCTTTTGTGAAAGATAAGCAGGCTCTGCTACCAATTTATAGGGAAAGTGAATAAAGAAATCCCTGAATGATTGTCCTCAATATATCTTCTGGGAAGAACTTTCTAAAGCCTGAGAACTAAGGCTGTAGAAGAGGAGACATTAACCAGGCCTGGTGATTTATTTATCTTTCAGGAGACAACACTGCTGCTTCATTATTTTTCCACTACAGAAGATCTTCTTTATTTTAATAAGATTATTAAGCATTGACATTTAAGCAGACCCAATCAATATTATAGTTCCAATTCAGGATAATAAAAAAACCACACACAGTAGAAAGAAGGAAATAAAGCTGGTGATGCCTTACTGTTCCCATGTCATAACGAGGGAGCGTTGCTGTGCTGGAAGAGCTGCTGTGTGCTGCTGCCTGCTGCTCACGGTACTAGGGAGAAGTTTCAAGGAGAGTTGGAGGTTTGGTACGGCTGTAGCATGTATTCATTCAAAGAATTTGGGGCACTTGATGGGAAGACAAAGAAGAAATGTTTCCCATCAGGATTAATGGACAGAGACTGGCTTCATTTGCTACAGCTCATTATAGAAAATTAGTAATGACAAATCACATATGGCTGTGAGAGGCAGGGTGCTCTTTTCACCTTTTCCTTCTCGTTTAATGAAAACAAGTGGCCATAGGTTGATCAAATGCCAGTACCATGAGCCAAGACAAGCAGTGCCTGATGGCTATGGTGCTGGTTGGGTTTCACTGGGTTTTCTTCTTTTGCAGAGGATGTTGTGCAGGGCTGCAAATGGCTGTGCTGCTTCTCAGGCTGGAGCGCAGTGCGAGTGCTGCCTCGGCTGCTTGGCCCCCGGGTCTGGTACCAGCAGCACCCCGTCCTGCCTGGTGCTGCACCGTGAAATGTGCCCCCAGCCCCCTTTAACCTGCCCACCCCTGGGAGGAAGGAAATTTGGCTTGAAACCCTAGGTTCCTGCCTAGTCAAGCTCTGAACCATTTTGTAATAGCTTCAGTGTTGGCGTCCTTGGAAAGATTTACAATAAGCCTTTCCTTAAGGTTTGGTTTCACTTGCCCTTTTGAGCTAAGGTCAACATCAGAGAGTAGGTAAATAGGCTTTTCCAACTTGCAGACACCCAGCTGCCCTGTCCTCCAACTCCACCTCTGCAGCTAAACAACAGTTTATCGAAGCATTTCTTCTTTCTGTGCTTTTTTTTTTTTTTTTTAAAGCCATTAAGGAAAATGCCTATATTTAAGGTAAAGCACTGTGACTATTCCTCAGTGCCATGCAGGCTGTACGAACCTGCGTTGTGGTGGTTTCTGAATCAAGTGCATCACATCTGGGATGCAGGAGGGCTTTTTTCACAATTTCTGAAAAAAAAATCCCAAGCTTGCTTTAATTTTGAGAGACAGAATTTCTTGCTCCAATGGTCAATTACTCTCCCTGCTAGAAACGTCCTATTTTTCTCTTGTGGAGGATTCTGCTAGATGAAACAGCCAGTAGGCACTGGAAATCTTTCCCCGTGTAAATACTAAAGGACATGAGTGGGTCACCTTCTGGTCTCTAGTTGGCTAAATTATTTGTACTGAGCTTTGCTGGTCTTCTGTTGTAAGGAAGATAGTTTCTCCTAATCTCCAACCATTCTTGTACCTCTTTTCCCGAGATCTTGTCTGCTTTTACTCTGGGGAGACAGCAGAATTGGCAGCACTCGTAAAGTCTTGTCAGTGCCGTGTGTGGATGGCAATGCTGTGCTCCTGCCCTTCAACGCTGCCCATCTAAGTCGGGGAAACAGCCTGATTGACCAGTCAGCTGCTGCTCCAGAACACGTGTTATTGACAGTAAAGGAGTATGCTGTGATCCAAACTCATCAGACAATAGCTAAGAACAAATAGGTCTCATTGCTTGACCTTACTGTATTTAAGCCAGGAGAAATTAAACAATCCTGGTCCTTTAAAATTCCAGGTCATGGAGGATGCATGAGGAACTTCCTGAAAATACACTTTAAAGCAAAAACAATAGGAAAAGAAAGTCTTAAAGTTTCTGGAAGAGCACAGAAATAGTAAGATGGATGTGTCCCTGTCACCCCTCCCAACCCCAAGGAGTGGAACAGGTTTGCCCTGGTATCTCTAACCCGATCCCTGTGACACTGACTCCCAGCACAGTCCTGGAGGAGCAGGACTCCTCTATGTGCAGAGCTGTTACACTTAAAATCTTGAGCCTACTTGGCAAGATGACCCAGAGGGTCTTCCTTTGGTGTTTCACAGTCTCATTGTCAGAAAAGTAGTGAATTTGAGGTTGTTTTCTTCCCCTTGTAATTTGGATTGCCACTGTGGAAAGGTTTCTTCATTTTCCATTTCTCCAGCGAGATCTATCATGTGTCTCCTAGCTGTGACTCTGATATTTTAATATCCTCACTCTTTCTCTACTTAGTATTCCTGTACGGCTGCTTATTATTATAAACTATTTGTTCAACTTTGCAGGCGATTATGAGAACAAATAGCCTAGTGATGTATTGACTTTGCATGTGTCTTCGACAATGCCCCAACACCCCCTTCCCTAAGACTGCTCTTCCAGACAAGAAAACAAGGAGAGAGTGACTGAATGCCACGCATGTGAAGAACTCAGACATTTCCTTACTCACTCAACCCCAGATGCTCTTTTCCCAGGCCTCATATTCAAGCCTTCATTAGAAATTTGAGAGAAATGCTTTACTGTGGCTGCTGGCTTGGCTGCTTTTCAGGTTCAGAAAGAATCTCCTATATTCACAGGCCCTTTTTTCTTTTTCTCTTTTTTTAATCTCTCTCCTTAACAGTGCAGAAAAATATCCACATGCGCATAATATTTTAGAGCTTCTTTGTAGCATATGTTAATCTCTGAGACTAAAAAAAATCTCTTGGTCCCAGTCTCATTTTTAATAGGATAGCAAACTAAGAGGATACATGAGGATTATTCTAATCTCACCCTGGAGCTCTCTCCAGCGCTACTGCCAGTCTGGGACCCATTATTGAAGTGCCTTTGCCAGTGCTCTAGAAAAGATGTGCTTATCTTGATTTAACAAGTAATGATAGCAAAAGCAAAAGCCTGAGCTGTCATGCTTTAGAAAGAATGGATTAGCTAATTGATTGTGAAAAGAAATATTAGGCTAGAGCTAAACACCCTTGGGAGTGCTGTCCCCTCCTCGCTTTCTTCTTTGGTCCCTCGAGAGTTGGTTTGTACATTCTGTGTGTGTGTGTGTGTGTTAAACACAACCAACTACTCCTCCTCCAAAGCACATGCAATGCACTGCTCGAGGTGAGCTGCTTCCTTGTCTTGCAGCTCTCCACTGCTGTGGCAGAGGTTTCTGCACACGAAGCTTATATGCTTCTCTGTGTACTCCTCAAACCTTTGAGGGGTGGCGTCTTAGACAGGGAGAACACAGGCAGGAAAAGGGCTTATTTCTGGTGGGATTCATGTTTGCAGGTGGTGGGAGACCAGTCTGCCTGGAGGTGACAAAGCTCTAGCAAGCATGTGTGAAACTGGTCCTTGGGACACCACAGTCACTCTCCTACCTCTCATCGTTTCACTGTGGCAATGAGGGTGTGTGAGAGCATGACTTTGACCTCAGATATTGCTGTAGCTGGTGTAGTGTCATACATCCCTTCCCTTCCCTTGACCCTCCTTTATGGGTGAGGGAAGAGCCTTCCTCCCTTGGGTGAGGAACTGAAGGAGGCAGGCAGGATTCGCACAGCAAGACTGGCTGAGCCAAGCCAGGACTCGAGTGCAGGTTTTTCCTGACTGCATGATACTTCTCTCCCTTTCACACTGAAAACAGCTACATTTTGCCATGAGACTCCAGTCTTGAATGCGTCTTTAGACTGCTTCCAAAAGGCATCAGAGAATTTCCCAAGCAGAGAAATCACTGCTGTCGACAGCATGATAATAGTCACACACATGGTTTCTCCTTTCCTCTCCTCCCTCCCCATCTGTACCGCCTTTCCCCCCCCGTGGATGAAATTTCTAAAATCTTGTACACTGCACAGAATGCAAACAGACATTGGGTTAGTTAAAAACATACTTCCCTTTATTTGAAAGTTTTCTATCCACAGATAAAAGGCAGCGGATACATTGCATAGTATACCTTTTTTTGTTTTTAGTATGCTTATTATTCAGCACGTCTGAGAAAAAGAATGATTACTGGCTCTAACTTCCCACAACAAACAGTGAAGTTAATGGAATAATAAATTAAAGTAGTAGTAGTCCACATTATGTATAAAATAAATGTTAACAGATACAAATATGACATGAATAATGACTGATTCAGTTTCCCTTCTCCTCAGGAGTTTGGTGTCTTATTAGAGTGGTTGCGTAAGTTGAGTTTTTATTAAAATGCAGCGGTGCTCTGAAGCTGTGAAACATAAAAGCCACACAGGTTTTTTAATTGAATGAGAACGCCTTCGAGAAACCTTGCTAGTGAGAATGAGGGTGCTGTTCTCCTGCCCAAGTGATGGTTGGTTACTATTCCTGTTGTTGAGCCCTTGCTGCTGCAAGGAGGCAGACTTCTTGCTTCAGCTGTGGCTGATCCTGGCTCTAAGGCATGCACAGCGCCCACCAACTTCTTACATTACAGGCACTACCTATTCAAAGGACAAAACTCCACACACCCCTCAGTGTGTGGGAGAGGGGGTCATGCACCCTTAGTGTACTGGCGATCATCTCTGGGGTGTCCTCAGCATCCTATATAAATGCTCATTGCATTTGTAACAACGGAAAGTCGGTACCCAGGCCCTCTATGGTGTTAACAGAGGAGCAGCTTCTGCTGGTCTTAAGGAAACAGCTGTAAGAGAGAGCTATCATGTCAGTGTGCTTTCTTGTCTTTTTACCTGAACTCATGTGGGTTTCCATGAGTGCTCTCTGGCTGACAGCCACCCCGAGGCAGCCAGGCTGTGTTTCCCTAGGGTTTCCCTACGGGAGCCGGTCCTGTGCACGGGCTGAATGTCGGTGCCACAGGCTGCTGCCCACACTTGCCAGGCTGCCTAGAGCTGGGATTGAATGCCTTGCTCATCTGTCCAGGGGAGTTTCAGAAAGTGCCAAATCTACTACGGGGAGGTAGGTATTGAACAGGGACCGTCCAGCAAAGCCCAGAGAAAGAAACTTGTCAAACAGAGCAGCAGCAGAGCAGCAAGAGATCTCCATTTGAGACTGGGGATGGGAACCAAGTAGCAGAATCCATGCAAGGTAAAGATCCAAGAGTCTTTACCGCAACACAGATGCTGACCCATATATTATACAATGAGAAAAGTCAACCATGTTCTGAATTACAGGGTTGTAATTCCACCCTGAGGATCTGATGACTACAGAAACCACCTGAGCTCTGCTCCCCTGGTTTGACAACCATATACGCCTGGATGCAATTATAATCCTGTTGCATGTCTCAGCTGCCTGGCACTTTTTTTTTCCTCCCTCCTTACGTACTTAACATTGAGGTTGAAGTTTCAAGTAATATTAAAACACACAAAGAAAATGAACACAATCTTAGTAGGCTAGTAGTCCAATGACCTTCAAAATTTGCAAAAACCTCCACAATGTGGCTATAAAATGAGTAATTGAAATAGCAGAAACAAAGTTATTCTAAAAATGTCAGAAAAATACTATTAAAAAGTACAGTACAGAGTTGGAAGACATTCGCTTCATCTACTGGCTTAAAAAAAAAAGAATCGGATTTTTTTTAAATTCTCCCTCTACAACAAATAGAAGCAGCAAAATTTTTTGTGACATCAGAGATATTCTGGTATCCAAGTAAGAGTACACAATGAGTTCCTAAAGGCATTAACTGTTTTGAACAATGATCTAAATAGAGGTAATCTATATTAGTTGGCTTCAGTTGAACATTGCTTTTATTTCCTATAAAAATACATGTTTAAGTATGTGTATATATACACATACATGTCTATTACAAAAAAAATCTGCATTCCTTCTGACGTTTGTAAGGAAGATCAAAGTAATGTAATAGTAGTAATAAACTTTAAAAGGAGACTTAAATGACTTACGTTCATACAATATTTAAATATAAGGAACACAAATCACCAACATAGTAACTTTTCTGTGCTTTACAACCCCTGTAATACTAAAGCAGGTTTATATTAATACCTAAATGAAAAGAGTTAGACTACTGCTATAGGGGCTGCTGTAGTTACCTCCACTGTACTCAATACCACTGAGTAAACGAGGTCCAAATTTCAGTTGAAAGAACCTGGTTAGCTTGAATTTCATCCTATTGATTTAATTATTGGCAGGAATGTGAAAATACATTCGGTGTATGAAAGCTGTTAAAGCCAAAGGAAAAAAAAGTTCTTATTATTCTTACAGCTATTTTTCAAGAAATACTAGATGTTCCAGCTTTAATGCTACATTTTTAAATCAGGGAAAAAAAATCCATGAGTAAGGAAGATGGATACTGTTCATGAGTCTTCAAGGAGAACATTTCACTGACATTAAAGGCAACTTTGCAGACTCACTTGAAATGTATCAAATTGTAATCTACACATTTACAGGGGATGCTCTGCTCTGAAAGCTGTTTCCCAATCTGTGCCAAAACATGTGAGGCTGTGCAGAATACTTCTGATGATAGACCTCCAGGCTCTGTTTCTCCATAATTGATTTAGTTATTAGTTATGCAGGGAGAGAAGAGATCCCTGAGGCTTGGTAAAACAGTATTCAGTTACTAAAAGCAGCCCTTTGTGAATTAATGTCATCCTACCAGCTCCTTCTGCTCATTATTCCTTCAAGTCTTGTTTTCCTGGACACCAGCTGTCACAGAGGAAGTCTCCAGCCTTTTCTTCTCCTGCCTCCCTGGCTGGCTGAAGTTGCACCAGCACAGTCTGGAGTGTCTCCTTCACCACCTGGATCTCCCTCTGCAGAGACTGTGCAAGCTTTATTAAGGAATAAATCTATAGGTGATTGGCAGTCCCTTTTCTCTTTCCAAGTTATTAAATAAACTCTTGTTCTGCTGCTCACAACAGATGGCCATGGCTATCTAATTGTAGCTTCAAGTTCTTCCAAATTGTTTGGATTAAATATTAATACATTTCTCACACTTGCTTTCAAAAAAAATCCAGGCAAACTGAAATTCTCAAGTAGCATTATTTAGCACTTTAAAAAAGGGAGGGAATGGGGGATACTGCTTGGGTACTGTTCTCATGGGAAGAAAGGAGATGTACCATGGGGGCAGCAGCACTAGCCGCAAGTTCCCTGCTGGATGGAGGATGGATTTTTAAGCCAGAGACACAGACCTGGGTGGATCAGACCCCTGGTGAAGGCAACAGGGTAGCGGGAGCAGCCTGAGACATAAGCCAAGTGACCACAGCTTGTGCGGCATCAGTGAGCTCGGCAATGTGTGCTATGCAAGGCGGGGTGGGAATCTAAGTAAGCAGCAAAATTAGCTTATAGCAGAGAAAGTGTTTCTGCTCTACTTACCTCCAGAAGGCTTTAATCTTAGCTGAATTATCAGTATAATTATAGCATAGAAAACACAAAAATAAAGCTATACGAGGCTCCACAGCGAATGCTTTGAACAAGTTGAAAAGCTAAGAGATTAGCAGTAGCAAGGTCACACTGCTGTGCATTAAAAGGAAAAAGGCCATCTGAAAAGCATCTGATAATTCAGTAAAAATATGTGATTTGGTTAAAAAAGGAGTGTTTTCCACATTTTATTTGCCATTGTCTAGTTCAGGTTTCCTGCAAGGCACTCGGGAAGAAAATGGTGGCTAATGGCTCAGCCTCTTAAAAGACCTTCCACTTCCCTCTTTCCCCAGCTCCACAATGACAGAGGGAAGGTGTCAGGTGGTGGCCACAAGAATACAAGGGGTGCAGCAGCGAACAGACTGGCAGACGAAGGAGATAGTGGCAACTGCTGAGACATGCACAAGTTGTTAAGTGGCTGGGCTTCCTAGGCAGTACAGCTTTTTGTTCTGATGACTAGTCTCTCCTGGGAATAAGCACAGTTGGTACTATCAGTACATCAGCCTTTCTGCTGATAATCTTATGTCAGTGAGACTATCCGTTGTTGAATCAAGTGCAAGGACGGGGTGTAGCTCAATGAGACAACCAACCTTGTCTTCTCTTCCGTAGCTTACACTACGTGGAGAGCAAAGCAAGCATGAGACAAGTCAGACCCTGCTGAAGCTCTAAACCAATGACCAAGTCTATGTAGACAAGCCCTAGAGCCCACCCCATCCACACCGAGGCCACCTGTACAGGTATGGCTGAAGGACAAGGACCCCAAAAGGCTAACCCAAGCAGGTCAAGGGAGAGAGAAGTAAGTTCATTTCTAGCAGTAAGTGACCAAATGATCTCTGAGAGAGCCAGAAACTCACTTCAAGGGAAATGAAACAGGCTGACGCTGAAACAACTCAATTTCAAAAATACAACACACGGGAAGGATAACGCACAGGGACAGGCTTTATCCTTTACAGAGCTCATCCATTATGAAATGTTGTTTTACTCGACCCTGATGTCAATGCAATGTCAAGAAAAAAAGACACCCTTAGGTTATGTGACCGTAAAAAGTGAGCTGCTACTTTTGAAAAATTGCGACTAGAGAGGACCATGGGAAAGCTATAGAAATCACTGCTATTTCAGGCAGTCACAGTTATGCCTTTGAAAAGCCTTTCGGCTGCTTTTGATTCTGATTCCTCAAAATTTCACCTTTGTGTTTTTACATACATTTACTCTTAATACATTCACCAGGAGTATTCATGCACACTTCTAATTTCTGAACAGCTCTATTAATCTAAAGGGACTCTGTCTCTGATTACAAGTAATGGCAGCACACACAAAACTTCTCCTATGCTAGGATCTCAAAGCATTGTAAAGGACAAATTAATTACGCTTTGCATCTTCTCTGAAGTAAGAAACATTATGATCCTCTTACAAGCGGTCCTGGACTGTCCACCCCTCTGCAATTTAATCACGAGGCTCTGCTGAAAACCTAACTGGTAAAACAGAAATTCTCCAGTTTATGAACACCATGAAGCCTCTGCAATTTAATTACTTCTGATGTGCAGTCTCTGACTACATGCTGTTATTTGTAATAGCCCAAGCAATTACAAAATTCTTTTCAGGTAGAGAGAAAAAGCAAAATTGAAACGTTTCACTGCCAGTGGATGAGAAATCTTGAAGGATGGAGGAAAATAAAGAAGACAGGGAAAGAAACTCTTAACCAACAGAAAGATGGAGCAACAAGAAAGATGACTGCATAGTCTAACTACAGCAAGTTTCAATAACCTCATAAATAATACCACAACCTCTGTAGACCAGTAACTGTCAAACAAGCCTTTATGGCTAGGCAAAATATATGGTATATGGCTGAGCATGGAATCTCTATCCATATACAGAGGTTATGTCTGGATAAACAGCTTCACCCATTTTAAAAATGCAAAAAACTTAGTTTTGCATGGGTCCACATGCAAATGTGTCCCTCATGCTTAAATTCTCTATCCAGTGCTGCAAATATTGAGCCAGTATCAAAGGCAGGAGCCAAAACAAGTTTCAGCTAGGAACATTTTCTGGTCCTGCTGTCTTCCTGTGAAAAACTGGCAAAATCTCTCCAATGTCTCATAAGCAGTAAATTAAAGTACTTGGGAACAGCTTCACACAAACACAATCCATATTCTGCAACAATGCTGCAGCTCTAATGTTGTCTTGGTTGAAGCTTTTCACCTATTTGACTTCCTCCCTTTAAAAAACTTGAGCATCATGACAGAGTCCATGATTTACAAGGAGATAAAAATCAGATCTAATTACTGTAGACTTACCTAATTTTTGGAAAAAAAAAAGGGCTCATCAATGTATCTTCTGTTCTCTCAGCACAGATGTTTAGGGAAAAGAGACAAAAGGTAGATATTAGAAACCAGTTGCCTTCCTATAGGAAAGGTTAGAAACTAAGAGTATATTGTAAGACAAAAGGCCTTGGAAAGACAGCCAAGGACTACCACAGAGCTGAGGTAAGGGCCTATGGGATTTTGGAGAATAACAGCAATTTTGGATATCTGAAGAGGAAATCAAGTCTTGAAGAACAGAAATAATCAGGAGGCGTGTTTTTACCTGGTTAACTGCTCTGCTTGTTTGTAATGGCTGAACGTTGCACTGGTTGGAGACAGCAGCTCAGCTAGATGTCCCACTACAGAACTGCACGTCTCTCCTAACCCCAGGCACCAGTACATGGGGGGGTGGGGGGTGGG